>NC_137018.1:17865836-18117574 GCF_032717465.1 Coenobita brevimanus | reverse complement strand
TTATGTTCGAACCCAAGGTGATGTTTCCTCTATCAGAGGTATGGACATGTAAATAAATTTTGTCAACGTGTGCTGGCTGGTCTTCCTGGTGTCTGTATCTCCTGTGGTAGATCGAGTCATATCAGTGGTGCTCCAGGACCCCATACGTCACTGTCACTGTGGAGATTCTCATGCAACATCCTCAAAGAGCATCTTTGCTACTGCCTTGAAAAGGAGGTTCTGAGCATTAGCGTAAATAAAGGAAGGTTTCTTTTCCAGAAGCAGAGAGGAGGGCCCAGACTCTCTTCTTTTCAGCCTGGAGTTACTTATGCTTCTGCCCTTTCAGGGGCACCTGTACGTCGTACTGTGACCCAGAAGTTACCACGACCCTTTACAGATGACTATTCACTTTCCCAACTACTGATTTGATGGATATTTACCCCACTAATTACTAGTATATGTGAGAATGTTTCATGCCCACCCACTGCTCCAACTGTTCCTACACTCCACTTCACGAAGCCGATGGTTTTGCACACTTCTGTGGTCGTGGCGGATGTACACGTTGATGTAACTCATCCTGTCTTGGCCAGTATTCACAAGAGCTCCTTCTGTACCAGTAAATGTCACTGTAACTTCGTCAGAGTCCTCAGAGAAGCTGACAACAGCGGCCACCAAGGTCTCTGTTGTCGGGCAACCTTGTATTGCCACTCTCTCTTGTTCCCTCTGCCTCAGAGGCTGAGGGGAGTCTCAGGCCAGTGGAAGATGCAGCTGGTGGTTCACCTGATGGTCAAGTCCCCACCTGGGGAAATGGTGTTGGAGAAAACCGTTGGTGCTTTAGTTCTGAAAAGAGTACAAAGTCATCCTCACAGGGTTTCGAATCCCGTTGACCACTCTTTCCACTTCTGGGAGGGCTTCTAACAGAGGCACTGGGCCATCCCATATCACCCAAGGCGGCCTCCAAGCCACTTTCCAAGCCGTATGTTACTCACCTCTCCAGAGGAAGAAGTGTTGGAAAATTTCCTCCATCCTTCCTCGTCCTCATACGTTTGTCCACGGATGCTTGGACATAGGGTGCGGGTTCCTGATGCTGGGCAAGTCTATCTTCCCAAGGAGCCCTCCTAAGCATCATTCCAAACCAACTCGTATGCTCAGGAGGTGTACAGATCCCGCACACTTAATCATAATTTTCCCTTTCACTATGGGTTTCCTATCCTCATCCAGTGGAACTGTCGAGGTTTACGTGCCAGCTATGAGGAACTGTGTACCATCTAGTTTCTCAATTTACTCCTTATGCATGTGTATCCAGGAGACCATGGTTGGTGAGGCTGTTCCTCCCGGTCCTTCTGGCTACACAATCATTTTATTCTGATCCTGTGCCAAAGCCAAGGTCGTCATGGAGGGACCTGCTATCTTCCTCTGCCAGGATATTCCATATAGTCATCTGGATTATTTCTGGTCCCTTGCGAGCAGTTGTTGCTGTCCCGGGATGTTTTTTACGTTGGCAGTATACAGTTTGCAGTCTTTATCTTCCTCCCAAGAAGCTGTTACTTTCGTTGAAAGGGCAGATCTGAAACGCCTGTCATTCATGGCCTTCCTTCTCCCTTTCTATTACTAGGAGATATGTGAATGGACCACCATCCACTATGGGGTAACAATAGAGGCCAACCCTCCCGGGGTGTAATGCTGGCCTCTGTAGTGGAACATGAGGAGTTGCAGGCATTTTAAAACTCCAATAAAATGACTTAATTTCGAGTAGCCCAGACAGGAACTTTTACTGCCATTGATTGTTGTCCTTATGTTCAGCTGATGCTGTTTTAGATTTTAACTGGGATGTGTTGCCAGACCTGTATGGCAGCGATGACCATTTTCCTTTACTCTGCTAACTGCTGGTGTAGGTTGGACCTCAGCCATGCGTCTTCTCCAGCTGGCCTCTGGATAAGGCTGACCTGGCCATGTTTCAGGGAAATAAGTTCCATTTCCCTTTCTGTCAATGAATTTGGCTGAGACAGTGTCATATTTCCAATAAAGTGTTGCACTCAGCAGCCCGATTATCTATTCCTAAAACGAAGGTCAGTTTCCTAAAGTCCGGTTCCTTGGTGGAACTCTCAGTGCAGTTCCACAGTGAAGAGCCAAACGAGTCGCCTTCTCTTGACTTTCTGCTCATCACCGTGGGGATCCTCAGTATATGATAACGTATCCGGAGGGCACGAGCTCATACTGAGGCGGGTTTTAAAGGCTGGCCAGGCGTTCATCCTGGAAAGAGATATGTTTCCTCCATCAATTCAAGGACTTCCATCACCCAGGGTGTGAAACCGGGTAAGGCAGATTTCAGGGAAATTTACTGTTCCCATCTCCTCCCGTTTTATCTGCAGCAGAGTGGAACTGTTGCTGATCCTTTTTGCTGTTGCAGAGCTGCTTGCTTTGAACATTTTGCCAGTATGTGTCCCACAGAGGGAATGCAGATACGCCTTCGGCTTCTGCCACCGTCGGCGCCCTAGAGTCTCGTGGTCTCAGTTTTGCCTCTGCTGGGGGAAGGCCTTACAATGTTCCATTTTCAATTTTTGAACTCCAGACAGTTCTGTCGCGCAGTGCCATATTGATTCTTCTCCTGGTTATGATGATATTCCTTATGCGTCTTTTTACATCACCTGCTTATGATGGAGTCTCTTTTGTTTTTGCTTTCACTGTATAATAAGATCTGGTGTTCTGGGGAGTTTCCGACTTGTTGGAATGTTGCTGTGGTTATCCCCATCTCCAAACCAGGTAAGGACCACCTACAGGCAACGAATTATCGGCCTATTTCTCTAACGTCATGTATATGTAAAGTTCTGGAAAAGATGGTCAATGTTAGGCTTGTGTGGTTTTTGGTGAGAGGTGGTTATTATCCCCTGCCCAGTATGGTTTTCGAAAAATGTGATCTACCTCTGATGCACTGCTGTCCTTGGAATCTTCTGTTTGTGAGGCTTTCTCCACTAACCAACACCAGGTCACAGTTTTCTTTGATCTGGAGAAGGCATATGGCACTGCTTGGCGTCATGGCATTTTACTTTCCCTTTATGAGTTTGGTCTTCGTGGGCACTAGCCTATTTTTATCCAACAGTTTTTATCTAACCGTTTTTTATGGGTCAGAGTGGGAGGAGTGCTTTCTAATACCCGTGAACTAGAAGATGGAGTACCACAAGGGAGTATCCTAAGTGTTACTCTGTTTGCTGTAGCCGTTAACAGTGTAATCAGTGTACTTCCTGACGGTGTACGAGGATTATTATATGTCGATGACCTCTCAATATCCTTCACCGCATCTAGAATATCTCTGATAGAGAGGAAGTTGCAGCTTGCCCATAATAGAATTTCTGACTGGGCAGAGTCTCGCAGTTTCCGATTTTCTTTAACAAAGACAGTTGCTATGCATTTTTGTCGTCTTCGTGGGGTTCACCCTGACCCAGACTTGTATCTCTATAGTAGGAGGATATCCTGTGTGGAAGAGACGCGGTTTCTGGGCCTTTTATTTGATAGACGACTAACCTGGGTTTCTCATATTCGCTCTGTTAAGGTGGTTTGTCTTAAAGCTTTGAGTCTTTTGAAGGTTTTAGCTCATACCTCTTGGGGTGCTGACCGTCAGACCCTGCTCCTCTTGCATAGGTCTCTTATTCTTTCTAAACTTGAATATGGATGTGAGGTTTACTCCTCTGCGACAGATGCCCGTCTCCACTTGTTAGATTCTGTGCATCATGCTGGTGTACGTCTAGCAACTGGGGCATTCAGATCATCCCCGATTACAAGTTTGTTAGTAGATGCTGGTGTACTCCCCTTGGATTTGCGATGCCAGTTACTAATGATGAGGTGTTGGTATCGTCTTCACCGCATTCCAGACTCAGTTTCTTGTGCCATCATCTCCCAGGATTCCCAATCTTCTGCTTATGACACCCGTCCTAATCTCCCGAAGCCATTTGGTTACAGGGTCTGGTCTGTTATGCTAGCCCTCTCTGTCCTGAGACTGGCAATTTGTCCACTTCGGATCCCTAGGGTGGGTTCTTGGCTACTCCCTCGTGTGACGTTTTGTAGGTCCGTTGTGGAAAAAAAGGACTCGCTTCCCTCTCAGGTGTCCCTCTCTCTCTTTTTAGAACATGCCTCTATTCATGAGGGTTCTGTCCCCGTCTATACTGACGGGTCTAAGACTGATACTGGAGTAGGATTTGGTGTTGTTTTCCCCTCCTTTAGTAGGGGCAGTAGCCTTCCTGGCATTACTTCAGTGTATACGGCAGAGCTGACTGCAATTTTATATGCTCTTAAAATCATTTTTACTCTCCCCGAATCCGTTTTTGTGATTTATAGTGACTCACGTAGTGCTCTGTCTGCACTGGAGTCTTTTAATGCATCCGATCCATTGATTTTATCAATTTTAGAGTGGCTTTTTCTTCTTGGCCGTCGTGGCCGCCATGTGAACTTCTGTTGGATTCTCGCACATGTAGGTGTGGTGGGCAATGAGAGGGCAGATACTTTAGCTAAAGCTGCGTCTTCTCAACAGCCCCCAACCGACTACCCCCTTCCTGCTTCAGATGTAACACCTTACCTGCGGTACGCAGTTGGTACGTGTTGGCAGAGACACTGGGATGTTGTTTCTCATAATAAACTGAAAGAAATCTTTCAGAGAGTGATTGTGCCAAGAGCTCTTCCCTCCATGTCTCGGCGATTGGAGGTGGCTCTTGCTAGGCTTTGCATTGGGCATTCTCGGCTTACGCATGGGTTCCTCATGGGTGGTGAGACTCAACCATACTGTGATGACTGCCTTGTTCCCCTTACTGTCCGTCACTTGCTGGTCGAGTGTCCGAGTCTGGGGACCTGCGTCAGAGATTCCTCCATAGGCATAAGGGGGCAGATGGTGCCTACGTTTGTCCTCAATGCTCGGTGAAGCCTCTAGCGATTTTAGTGATGTTTTTAGTTTTCTTCAAGAGGCGGGCCTCCTTCCACTTTAATAAGTAATTGATATTTTATAAATTATGCCTTTATTATTTTCAGTGTTTTATTTCTACTAACAAATTTTAACTTTATTTTGAATATACATTTTTTTATTTAGCTGCACCTTTTGCTTTGGTGTCCGGCGGCATATGACCCTGGCAGTTGCGCCGCCAGTTTTTAATTATTTTCAATCAATCAATCAATCTTAATCATCTTCTCTCTCTCTCTCTCTCTCTCTCTCTCTCTCTCTCTCTCTCTCTCTCTCTCTCTATTAGCATCACCTACGTAGACAATTGTGTATACTCATGTATAGCATTACAGTTATAACAGAGGTAGGAGACAAGATGGAGGAAGGTGGAGCCGCCTGGGACTGCTGTGTGTGTAACAAGTTCTATCCGTAATCTGTTTCCTGTCCCCATTTCTCCATTTCCTTCTTCTCTTTAGAGTTCTTTTCTCGCTTTCTTTATTTTCCTCCTGCCTCTCTCATTTTTCTTTGTCTTTTTCCTTTCCTCTCTGTCTTTCTCCACAATTTTACAATATCACTGTCTACAAGAGAGGTAGGAGGAGACATGATGTAAGGTGGAGCGGCCTGGGACTCCACTACAGGTGTACCAAGTTCAAACCTTCATCCTGCCACCAATGCCTCTCCTTTTCTCCTCTCCTTTCCTTCACCTGCTTTTTTTGAGGATTTTTTAGCGTTCTTTTCTTTATTTTACATTTTCTTTCTTTTTTCTAGCCTGTTTCTCTCTTTCTTTCTTTCTCTTTTCATTACTGGAACATTGGACGTTACAAGAGATAGGAACAGAGATGAAGTAAGATTGTCATCATCGCTACTGTTCTACATCAGCTTCATTATCATCATCATCATTACCTCAGTGGTCACCATCATCATTATCCATATAATTTTTAATGTCATTAAAATAACGCAAATGACCATTACCACCACCATCATTATCACCATCGCCTCCATCACCGTTATCATCATCATCATCATCATCATCATCATCATATCATAAGTTCAACATTATTAATATTACGAACACCAACATTGCTACATCACTGTCATCACCATTACCAACACCATTATCGTTATAAACATCAGCAGCAGCACCATTAGCGATATAAGATCAAATCCAGAACTATATTACAGCATCACAAGCTACAAGAGAGGTAGGAGGCGAGATGAAGTAAGGTAGAGCGGCCTGGGACTCTACAACAGGTGCACCGAGTTAACACCTTCACCCATACTTCCTAGAGCTTCGTGTTCGCTAGGCCAGTCTTTTTAGTCTTATTTCTTTCTTGTACTATGTCTTTCTAATTTATTTCTCTTTTTTCGTTTCGTCACTTGTTAAACTTTATATTTTTTTTCCAGTTCGTTTACATTTTCTTTTAATTCCCTCGTTTTCTTTATTTATATCTTGTTATATTCTTCCTTTCCACTTTCTTTATTTTTTCCTTTCTGTCTTTATTTTTTCCTTTAATTTCATCATCCCAGACTACAAGAAAGGTACCGAGATGAAGTCAGGTGTTCCTCAGTATTATCCTACTTTCATAGCCCATTACTTTATAGTTATTCATTTATTATATTCTCATGTCATTCTTGCGTTAAAAAATATGAGGTCTGTATAATATTTTGATACCAACTGCATAAAGTATAATAATGTGATACTAACTCTAACGTATAGAAGTCAAGCTTGAACCTTGTTGGAGGGACACAAGTCAAGAGTAAGAGAAGTGGAAATGGGTTATCTGAGATGAGCATATGGAGTCACATGGAAAGACAGACAGCCAAATGAGAAATGAAGAAGCGTTGTGGTGTGAACGTGGATGTGATAGGAAGCATCAATAAAAACACATTGAGGAGGTTTGGCCATGTGAAGAGGATGGTGGGCGAAGGCTGACGAGGACACTGTGTGTGAGCGAGGTGGAGGACGGAGGAGGGAGGGGGAGGCCAAGGATGAGGTGAAGGGATGTAGTGGGGAGGTATATGAGAGAGGGGGATGAGATCTGGGAGTAGGGTAATGAAATGGAGGGGATCACTGGAGACAAGGAGGCGATTTGTCTGTGGCCACCGCTTACTTAAGGCGTCTCCCAATAGATAAATAGATGGATAGATAGATAGATAGATAGATAGATAGAGATAATATGGTTTTTTGGTTTCAGGTAAGGAGTTTTGAGTACCTGTCTGGTCTACCTGTGTGAGTATCAACTTTATCCAGTCTGTTGTTTATTGTCTCATTATAAGGTTGGTTGGTCGGTTCACTTAATTATTTTGATGTTATCACCCTAACTATCATCATCATCATCATCATCATCACAATCACCAATAGCTACATTAGATAAAAGCTACCACTTACTGCATCGCAAGCTAGATAAGAGGTAGGAGCCGAGATAAATAAAGCCATTATTAATAATAGTAACTTACATAACCATCATCATCATCATCATCATCACTGCCAGCGCCATAATCAGCCACACAAACTTAGTTACTATAATACAACATCACAAGCTACAAGAGAGGTAGGAGACAAGATGAAGGAAGGTGGAGCGGCCTGGGACTCTACTACAGGTGTGCTGAGTTAACACCTTTATCATTACAAATCATTTTCCTTCTTAACCCTTTTTATCCTTCCTTCACACTTATTTCACTTTTTAAATACGTTTCTTTCCCTTTCTTTTTTCTTATTTTCCCTTCTTTTCCCTTTCTTGCTTTCTTAGTACTTTCCTTTTCAACTTTTTCTCCTCTCTCTCTCTCTCTCTCTCTCTCTCTCTCTCTCTCTCTCTCTCTCTCTCTCTCTCTCTCCATTAGTATCACCCACATAGACAATTGTGTAGACTTTTATATAGCATTACAATTATAACAGAGGTAGGAGACAAGATGGAATAATGCGGAGCGGCCTGGGACTGCTGTGTGTGTAATGAGTTCTATCCTCAATCTGCTTCAGGTCCCCACTTCTCTTTTTCCTTCTCCTTTTTATACTTCTCTCTTGCTTTCATTATTTTCATCCTGCCTCTCTCATTCTTCCTTGTCTTTTTCCTTTTCTCTCTGTCTCCCTCCACAATATTTCTATATCACTGTCTACAAGAGAGGTAGGAGGAGACAATTAGGTGGAGCCGCCTGGGACTCTACTACAGGTGTGCTGAGTTAACACCTTTGTCATTTCATTTTGCTTCTTTACCCTTTTTTTCCTTCCTTCTCACTTATTTCACTTTCTTTATTCTTTTCTTCCTTTTCCTCCTTTTCTCTTATTTTCCTTTCTTTTCCATTTCTTGTATTCTTAGTACTCTCATTTGCAACTTTTTCTACTCTCTCTCTCTCTCTCTCTCTCTCTCTCTCTGTATTCGTCCTTACCTTTCCATTTCTCTGTTTCACTTCTTTCTTCACTATATTATAGCAATACAGCAATATAGAGAAGTAGGAGCTAAGGTGAAGTAAGGTGGAGTGGCCTGAGATTCTAACAAAGGTGTCTCCAGTTCCAGCCTGGGACCACTTACGCTCCTTTTTAAATTTTTTTCTCATTTCGTTGAATTTCTCCATTATTCTTATTTTGTCTGTCTGTCTGTCTGTCTGTCTCTGTCTGTCTGTCTGTCTGTCTGTCTCTCTCTCTCTCTGTCTCTCTCTGTCTCTCTGTCTCTGTCTCTGTCTCTGTCTCTCTCTCTCTCTCTCTCTCTCTCTCTCTCTCTCTCTCTCGTTTTCTTCGGTATTTCTTGTTGTTCTTCCTCCCTTTCTTTCTTTCTTTTTTCTATTTTTTTTTCTGCTCTTGTTTCTTTCTTACATTCTTATTTCTTTGTTATATTATTCTCCTCCTTTATCTGTATGTTTCTCCTATTCTTTCGTGTTCCATTTTTTCCATTTCTACCTGTTTTAATGCTTGTGTTCTTTCCTTGTTTTTCCTTCAGTAATTACAGCACAGCAAGCTACAAGAGAGGTAGGAGACACAATGAGGTAAGCTGGACCGGCCTGGGACTCTACTACAGGTGTACTTAACACCTTTACCCTTTATGCTTCATTTCTTTCTTCCTTTACTTTCTTTAGGCTTCCTTAATTCCTTGTATTTTTGTATTCTGATAATTATCCTCTCTTTTCTCAGTTTTCTTTCTCCTTCCTTCGTTTTACTATATTCTCTCTCTCTCTCTCTCTCTCTCTTTCTTCATTAGCATCACCTACATAGACAACTGTGTATACTTTTATATAACATAACAGTGATAACATAGGTAGGAGACAGGATGGAGTAATGTGAAGCGGCCTGGGACTGCTGTGTGTGTAATGAGTTCTATCCTCAACCTGCTTCCGGTCCCCACGTCTCTATTTCCTTCCCCACTTTATACTTAGTTCATGTTTTCTTTATTTTCCTTCTGTCTCTGTCATTCTTACTTGTCTTTTTCCTTTTCTCTCTGACTCCCTCCACAATATTTCTATAACACTGTCTACAAGAGAGGTAGGAGGAGACATGATGTAAGGTGGAGCGGCCTGGGACTCTACTACAGGTGTACAGAGTTCAGACCTTCACCCTTTCCTCGAGGCTTCTCCTTTTCTATTCTTTTTCTTCACCCTCTGTCTTCTTTTGTGGTTCCTTTAGCTTTGTTTTCATTTCTTTTCATTTTTCTAGTCCTCCTCTCGCTTTCCATCTTTCTTTTTCACTTATTGCAACATTGGAAGTTACAAGAGGTAGCAATAGATATGAAGAAAGATTGTCATCATCGCTGTTGTTCTACATCCTCTTCATCATCATCATCATTATCATCATCATTGGCTCAGCAGTCACCGTCATCATTCTTCATATAATTTTCATTGCAATTAAAATAACGTAAATCACCATTACCAACACCATCATTATCTCCACCACCTCCAGCACCATCATCATCATCATCGTCATCCAAAGGTTTAAGATCTTTATTATGAACGCTAACATAGCTACATCACTGTCATCACCATTACCAACACCATTATCGTTATCACTCTCACCAGCAGGACCAATACCTACATAAGGTCAAATTTACATCTATATTATAGCATCATAAGCTACAAGAGAGGTAGGACGCGAGGTGAAGTAAGGTGGAGCGGCCTGGGACTCTACAACAGGTGTACCGAGTTAATACCTTCACCCATACTTCGTAGAGCTTCTATTTCTCTAGTCTACTCTTTTTAGTATTATTTCATTATTGTGCTGTCTTTCTAAATGCCTTCAAAGTTCTTCTTCTCCCTTTTTGTCTCCTTTCTTTCTTTTTCTTCCTTTCCGCTTTCCTTTCTTCACTATATTACAGCAATAAAGCAACGATAAGATATGGAGCTAAGGTGAAGTAAGGTGGAACAGACGGAGATTTTAACAATGTGTCTCGAGTTCCACTTAAAACTCCAACTTACTCCTTTTTTTCGTTCTCATTTCGTTTTCTTTCTTCATCCTCCTTTTAATTTCCGTTTCTCCTGCTCTCAGTGGTAGGTGGTGACGACCATCATCCACTCACTTGATGTAGTGCTGCTTCTTCCTTAGCCTTGATCATCCTTTTTCTGTGACTGTCCTCCTCTCTTCCTATTTTTTCCATCTTACCTGTCTCTTCTTATTGTTTTTCTTTCCTTTACGGGTGGCTTTACATTGGGTGACAAGCCAAATGGTTTCCTGTAAGCCAGGAAACTATTTACAACGCTAGGTGGTAACCAAATAACCAAACCATACGTGCTCCCTACGTGTCAGCAAGAGGGTTGGTGGAGGGTTAGTGCCCCTCCACGTAAAACAAATAACTCAATGTCAAACGGCCACCCCTTACGGGATTATGGCGTCTGGCAATAGATAGATAGATTCTCCTGCTCTTGTCTGTCGTCCTTTCTTCTTTTCTCCTTTTCTCTCCGTATGTTTGGTTTCGTTTTTAATTGTGTGTTTCTAATTTTTCTCTTTATATCTGTCACTTGTTTAACTTCATAATTTTGGTCCAGTTCTTCATTTTCATCTTTTTTTTTTCTCTCTCTCTCTCTTTTTTTTAAATCCTGCCTTCCCACTCTCTTCATTTACCCCTTTCTTTCTCTCTTTGTTTCTTCATTTAATTACACCATGACAAGGTACACGATAGGCAGGGAGATGAAGTCAGGTTATCCTCTTTACTAACCTACTTTGATAGCCAATTATCTTTATTGTTTATTCATTTATTACATTGTCATATAATTCTTGTGTAATCAAATAATGCAGTCTATAATTTGGTCTATTGTTTCAGGTAAGGAGTTGTGCAGTACATGTCTGGTCTACCTGTGTGAGTACCAACTTTATCCAGTCTTGTTTATTGTCTCATTAAAAGGTTGGTTGGTCGTTTCACTTAATTTTTTCATGAAATCACCGTAATCATCATCATCATCATCATAAGCACCATCATCATCATCATCATCATCATCAACTGCTACATTCGATAAAGGCTACCACTTGCAGCATCACAAGATTGGATAGAGGTAGGAGCCGAGGTAAGCAACGTAATTTTTAACAACAGTAACTTATATGACCATCATTAACAACAGCACCATCATCATCATCACCACAACCAACAACATCATGATCATCATCATCATCATCATTATCATCATCATCATTGCCAGCTCCATAATCAGCCACACAGACTAAGGTATCATAATACAACATCACAAGCTACAAGAGAGGTAGGAGGGTGCCTGAAATTAGGTAGATAGGCCTCAGACTCTACTGTTAGTCTACCGAAATTCCTTTGTCAAATACACTTAAGCTTCCATTTCTTCCCTACCTCTTTTTCCCTTTTCCTTTATCTCTTGTTTTCTTTCATTTCCTCCCTCAGTGTCTTCCTTCTCCTTTATCCCAAGTTTTGTTTCATACCCGTCCTTCTTTTCAACCCTACTTCTCAATTCCCTTTCCATGCCCCTGTCGTCATTTTTTTTTTTTTTGAATTACAGAACAGAGGAAGGAAAAACAAATGAATAAAAAAATAATCCATACACCAGATTACTGGCGTTCTTCATTCATTAAAAATCTTTTCCTTTCCTACTTTTTCTTTATTTTTCTTATTCATTCTGCCTTATCTTTCGTCTTCTTTTCTCCTTTTGACCAATTTCATTCGTCCTTCTTTCTTTCCTATCTCTTTTTTTTTTCCCTCCTTCACTATATTACAGCAGTAAACCAACAAGAAAAGTAGGGGCCAAGGTGGAACAAGGTGGAGCGGCCAGAGATTATAACAAAGTGGTCTGACGCTCTATCCAACGTAGGGGCTGCTTTTTTTTTTTTTTTTTTTTTTTAACCTTCCTTTTTTTCCGTTTTATCTCCCTTCGAATTGTTTTACATATTTTCTCCCTTTTCCTGTTTCTTCCTTCCTTCTTTCTCTTTTCTTTCATATATTTAGTCCTTTCTCCATTGTATAATTTTATCAACTATTTTTTTTTTTTAATGCATCTTCCTGTCCCCCAATCGTTATTTTTTTTGTTCTCTTGTTTTTTTCTCCTTGTATTTTTTCCCTTCTATATCTCTCTTTCTTACTTTCCTCCTTTTTTCCTCATTTTTCCTCTCTTCCTTTTTTTCTTTCTACAGTATAATGCAGCATGACATACTACGTCAAATAAGGTTAAAATTTTTACTAGTAATCTGCATCACTATCACCATCATTACAACCTTCACCACCATCACCATCATTATCACCTTCACCACATCATCATTATCACCTTCACCATCATCACCATCATTACCACCTCCGCCACCATCACCATCATTACCACCTCTGCCACCATCACCACCTTCACCACCCTCACCATCATTACCACCTCTGCCACCATCACCACCTTCACCACCCTCACCATCATTACCACCTTCACTATCATCACTATCATTACCACCTCCACCACCATCACCATTATTAATTCCTTCGCCATCATTGCCTCCTTCACTGTCATCACAATCATCATCACAGTCATCATCGTCATCATTTTCTAAACATTATCATTTTTTTAAACAATTACAAACTTAAATCGCCATCACCATCATCACCACCACCATTAAAATCACCACAACATTCACCACCATCACTGTCACCACCATTATCCTATGTCATATCAAACCCACAACTACATTTCACCATCACAAGCTACAAGAGAGGTAGGAGGGTAGATAAGTAAAGTAGAGCGGCGTGGGACTCTACTACATGTGTACAGAGTTAATATCTTTACCATTTACAACTTATTTTCCTTTCTTCCTTCCTCCCTTTCCGTCTTTTCCTTACTCTTTTTCACGTCTGATTTCATTCTTTTCTCCTTTCCGTCCTTTTTGTCAATTTCCATTTTGCTTACATCTTCATTTCTACTTCGTCCCTTATTTTTTCCCTCTCTTCTCTCTCTCTCTCTCTCTCTCTCTCTCTCTCTTCTCATTACATTATTGCATCATAGGCAAGAGCAGAAGCAGGAGGCAATATGAAATTAGGTTATTGTTATCTTTTTAACCCACTAAACATCAAAGATGTCATCATCATCATCATCATCATCATCATCAACATTTTTATGTATACAATTATCATTATCATTCAAACTAATCTCAATAACCACCATTATCATCATCATCAGGTACATTACATCAAATCCACGGCTATATTACAGCAACACAAGCTACAAGGAAACAGGGAGTCGAGATGAAGTGAAATGGAGCGACCTGGAACTCTTACTACAGGTGTACTGAGTTAACACCTTCACTATTTATGCTTCATTTTTGTTACTTCTCGCTTCACTCTCTTTCCTTTTCCATTATTTCATGTTTTGTTTCATTTCAGTTCTCTTCCTCTTTTTCTGCCTCTATTTCCTTAATACTTTTCCTTCTCCTCATATTATCTTACTTTTCTCTTTTTTTTTTCTCCTTCGTCTTTCTTTTTGTGTTTCTCTTTGTTTATTACCTCTCACTCTTCCATTTTAATTTCATCTCGTTTTGTTTCTCCATTCATTCTTCTCTCCTTTCTTTCATCATCATATTACAGCAACAAATTGCAAGACAAGTAGGAGACAGGGTGAAGCAAGATGGAGCACCCTGAGATTCTAACAAAGGTGCCTTAAGTTGCACCTTGGGTCTGTCTCAACCAGTGCTCCTTTTTACGTTCATTTCTCATCTCTCTCTCTCTCTCTCTCTCTCTCTCTCTCTCTCTCTCTCTCTCTCTCTCTCTCTCTCTCTCTCATGCTCCGTTTATTCTCTTTTTCTTGTGATATTCCTTCCTCCATCTACCTTGTATTTCATTCCCTCATTCTTAATACTTTTGTTTTCTCCTTTCTGCCTTCTTTTTAACCCCTATCTGCTGGCTGACGTGTATGCACGACAGGATTCAGGGCGTGGAGGGCCGCCGGTTGACTTGATATACCGCACTCACCTTCCCGCCACTGTTTGAGCGCGGGAACATTTTCTGTGATACCTACGGGGTAGGTAGGACCCCCAGGTATCCTGCAGTTGCGCGGTTCAGTTTGTGCTTGGCAGTGGTTGTGAGAGGAGCCATGTCATCTTCCTTGACATCATCTGATTCTGTCCCACCGCATGAAGGGCTGATTGCCTCATCAACCCCCACGAAAATTCAGCCCTTAGTGTCACGTAAAGGGCTTAGTGATAGCGCCATAGGACGTGCTCTTGACGATACTGTCTCCTCTCGTACACTCAGCTAGAGGAGAAAAAAGCTACGATGTAGAGAGCGAGCTCTCTCGCCCTCCAACCCCTACTCGCCCTCCGACGTCAGAGAGGGCTCTCCGACTTCTCCAGGAGGAAGGAATAGTCTACGAGAGTGATGATTTCGGTGATGAGGAGGCGCAAGAAGACCCAGGACATTGGGAAAGTGACGCGGACCTGGCGGTCATCTGCGGAAAAAAATGCTGCAGAGCCGTTTCCCCCACACTCTCACCGCCAGCTTGCCGACGTACAGTATCTTTCTCCAGCGCTCTCCCACACCCCAGTCTACCACTTCAAGGGCAGAATCTCCACAATCAAGTCCTTCGGGAGTGGTATGAGTACTGAGCAGATGTGTGGGGAAGTGTAAATAGTCTACAGCTGTGCAGAAATTTGTGTATTTTCATAAATGATGTGAAATGTGTGATATTATAAGTGAATTATAGAAAGTGCTAAGATATAAGTCTTTTATAAGTTCTGCAAGTGCATATAAGTGATTTATAGTAAGTGCAATACAGGAGTTGATACTGTTTATTGGATATTGGTTAGAAAATTATTGGATATACCTTGAGTTTGCCTACCTGTTACCTGAAAGAAAACCACTTGTGAGCAGGCCACAATGAACATTATCTGCTTCGCTATACCTAAATTATTTCACTCAATACTTAGGGGGATTGTGCCAAATATGATCATCAGTGTATCTGTGATGTGAAGTTCAAATAATGTTAGTTGTGTAAAACATTTATATGATTTTCACTATAACCCTGATTAGTACAGAGCAGTCTGATTTACAGTACAAATAATTACCTCATACTCTACAATCATGCATGAAACAGCAACAGCACTTACTTGTCAAAGTGCAGTTACCCGTAATCGTGAAGTAAAGTGCAGTTCTAAGTATCTTAGTAAAGGAGAAATATGATTATTCATGGAAGAAGTGAGTACAGAAAAATGATGAGATATTTCCTTTCCAACACCTACAAGGCATAGTGGCACGGTGGTGTTGGCGGTAAATCCTTGGGTGAGCAACATGAAACGGGTGATGACTCATTTGCACGGCAGTGAGTGAGGAGGAGTAGAAAAAACGAGTGGAATATTCCGCATTCCAAGGACGCACAGGCAGTGTTACAATCACCACTCAGGGCAGTGCTGCCAACACTAGCTGGCCGGGCCAAGGCCATTGCCAGTGGCGCACGCTCGGAGCCGCGTGCCAAAACGTGAAAAACCACTCATCTTCAACTCATCCTTTACAGGACCACCTAGAGACCTTGGGATACCTTCATTGGAATGAGGAAGAGTTGATGAGTCTTATGAACTTTCATTTGATTCTCTAGCTATTATAGTTTGTCAGATATAAGGGTTTGAAGTAAGGGTATTTTTTCCAAAATCTCGGAAATCGCCCACAGGGAGGAGTGTGCAGCTGCCGGGAACCCCTCGGTGGCTAAGGGTTAATTACTTTCTTATTTTCTTCTTTCTCCCTTTCTTGGTCACTACGTTTATTCATGAAATAGCAGCCGTGGCAACCGAGGACATCACAACACCCACAAGAGGGGACAACAGAGGGGTATATAGGCGTACTTGACGTCTGTGCGATATGGGCAAACGTCCCATATGGCCGGGTGCCCCTATTCCACGGAGTGCACCCGGCATGAACATCTCAGTCTGGGTGCATTACCTTCCAACGGAGCCAGCCCTTGCCATGATCGGGGTAGAGCTAATAAACCAGCTCCAGGCAGCACCCCCGTGACGGCCGGTAGCTGCACAACTAAAGTAACAGCCTGTAGCCGTGCACAAGCAACGACCTGTAGTTTTGCACTAGCAATGGCCTGTAGCGATGCACCAGCAACGGCCTGTAGCCATGCAGTTGTGATGGCTGGTAGCCACACGACTAAAGCAACAGCCTGTAGCCGTGCATTTGTGATGGCCAGTAGCCACACATGCAAGAGACGGCCAGTAGCCGCTTATAGTGCTGCCCACCCCCACTGCAGAACCCGTGACAGCCGGTTGCCGCACGCGGGGAGAGAAAGGGACGCCCTCTCTTCTGCAGTTGCCTCGAGGGGCACAACACCGGTGATGGCCGGCAGCTGCACCAGTAGACAGGAGATGGCCAGTAGCTACCCCTTGCCAACACGTTGCCCCTTATATGGGACTTCGGAGATGCACCTGCGGACAAGTGACGGCCGGTAGCCGCACTTCGTCTATGGTCTCTTCAGGAAGTTGGGCCTTAGTGACGGCCAGTTGCCGCACCAATGGGAAAGGGATGGCCGGTAGCCACCCTCCTCCCGTTGCCCAAGGGACCTCGGCGACTGCCGGTAGCCGTGCCAGAGAGGGACATCCTAAAAGCCCCTTGCCCCCTGTGACTTCACAACCTGAGGGAGACTCCTGCTCAAGCCACCCCACTGGTGGCAGAGTAAGTCACACCTCCAACTCCTCAAACTGAGGCAGCCTCCAGAAGGAGAACCTCCCGATAGAGGAATGGTGGAGAGGGCCTGTGTTGACCCTGGGGCTGCACTCCATCCAGCCGGCACCAGAGGGAGACCAGCACCTGTTGGACTCCTGTCACCAGCAATGCTCCAGCCTTATATTGACAGCGAAGCAGCGGGAGTGAGACAGCAGGAGGCAGGCTCTCAACGGCGCCCTTATTACCCTGGGGCGTGACCTCTCCAGTCTTTAGGAGGAGAGACGCCCTTCCCGCACCGGGCGCCTGCAGGAGCGCTTACAGGAGATATTTGGCCCCAGTCCCAAGGGCCAACCCCTTGTACCCAGTCCCTCCAGTATGGGGCCCTTCACCACGCCCGACCGTAGCCCACTCCGGAGGACGACGTCCCTACTAGTAGTCTCGTGGCCCCTAGACGAAAGGACACCTGAGAGGACTCAGCCGACACTGGGCCGACACCTGTGAGCCACCACCCCTACCCCTCAGTCAGCCTGCTCCCTTGCCCCACATCCCTACAGTGACTGTGACTCCCATGCACGTGGAGTAATAGTGAAGGTGACAATCAGTGTACAGGGCACAGTGGCAGTGTTTAGAGTAACTACCTCAACTCTACTGAATGTGAGACAAGACATAAATAGTGTTCCACCATGATACTCCACTCAGTTGTAACACGGGACATGTGTATTATTATTATAAAGTATATGCAGCCCTAGAACAAAGTGTAATCTCAACTCCACTTAAGTGCATCATCTGTCCGGCTATTCTCGAGACTGCCGGTATCCTGCACGATACCTGTAATATACCTGCCAGTCCTAGCTTTGCCTTTGTACAGAGTCTTGTGTGATTGTCTAGCTGCCTTGTCTTAGGGAATTTGGTAATGGAATAGTTGGTGAGTGGGGTGTGCCTGCTGAGATAGATGAGAAGGGCAGTGCGTTAGTGAACATTTATGCTGGGAGGGGGTTGGTGATAGCCAATACCCTCTTCAGGCACAAAATGATCCACAGGTATACATGGCGAGTGATGAGAAGGGTGGGTGGTGAACTGAATGAAAGGAAGGCAATGATTGATTATGTGTGTGTGGATGAAAGGATGCGAAAATGTGTAATGGATGCAAGAGCTCATAGAGGTCGGGGGCGTGGACTTTCTGACCACTACTTGGTGGTGGCCAGAACCAAGGTCCATTTTAGATGGAGAAATAGAAGAAGAGAAGGACGGGAAGAAGGAGTATTTGTAAGGAGAGTGGAAAGGTTACAAAAGGATGAGAAAAAAGCAGAGTATAAGAGAGAAGTGGAGGAACGATTGGGCAAATATGAATTGGAGCAGATGGGGGACGTGGAAGGTGTGTGCAGGATATTCACAGAAGAAATATGTGCAGCATGTGATGTGGTGTGTGGGATGAAGACAAGACGGGTGTGTGTGCAAGGAACAGCGTGGTGGAATGAAGAGGTGTGACAGGCTGTGGCACAAAAGAAGAAAGAATACAATGAATGGTTGAGAAATAGGGGTGTGGAAGAAGTTGAGAGGCGGAAGACAGAGTTATATGTAGAAAGAAAGAGAGAGGTGAAAAGATTAGTAAGAGAGAGTAAGAAGAGAACGGATGAGGAATTTGGAAGGAACTTGAGTGTAAAGTGGAGAGACTGTAAGAAAATGTTCCGGAAAGAGGTGAAAAGAGAAAGACAGGGTGGAAGTGAAGTTAGCAGGGGAGTGAAAGATAAAAATGGTAGATTACTAGTGGAGAAGGGAGAAAAAGTGAGCAAATGGAGAGAAAACTTT
This sequence comes from Coenobita brevimanus, assembly GCF_032717465.1. Lineage (NCBI taxonomy): Eukaryota > Metazoa > Arthropoda > Malacostraca > Decapoda > Coenobitidae > Coenobita > Coenobita brevimanus. The sequence continues at coordinate 18,098,800 of NC_137018.1, read as the reverse complement.
AAGGAATTGTTGAACATACAGGATGGAAGTCTATCTATCTATCTATTGCCAGACGCCTCAATCCCGTTTGGGGTGGCCACATGCAAGTATAAGTAGCTGGGGAATGGCTGGGAGAATGAGGGAGGTGAGAAGACAGGAAGAAATCAGTAGGATCGAAGTTGTGGAAGCAATGAAGAAAGTTAAATTGGGGAAAGCCCCAGGAATTGATGTAGTGTATGGTGAAATGCTGAAGCAAGGTGGAGAGATAGTAGTAGAATGGATGTGGAAAATGTGTAGATTGGCCTGGGAGGAAGGTAGAGTCCCGGAGGATTGGAAGTCAGGTATAATTATTCCCTTGTACAAAGGAAAAGGGGAAAAAGAAGTGTGTGGTAATCATAGGGGCATTTGTCTTCTTAGTATAATAGGAAAAGTGTATGGTAGGATACTTTTTGACAGAGTTAGAGAAAGAACAGAGGAATTAGTTGGAGAAGAACAGGGAGGCTTTGGGAAGGGAAGAGGTTGTATAGATCAGATATTCATTCTTAGATCTTTAGTGGAAAAGTTTCTAGAGAAGGGAAAGAAGTTGTATACGGCTTTCACGGATTTGGAGAAAGCATATGAAAGGGTCGATAGACAAGGATTGTGGAAAGTATTAAGAATATATGGAGTAGATGGGAAGTTGTTGAATGCTGTGAAGAGTATGTATGATGGTGCTAAGGCTGCAGTGCGTGTGGATGGTGAACTGAGTGAATTTTTCTCTTTGAAGGTTGGGTTGAAACAGGGATGTGTCATGTCTCCATGGTTGTTCAATCTGTACATGTATGGGGTAATAAAAGAGGTACAAGGTAGGGTAGTGGATGTTGGAGTGGCCCTGGTGAGAGAGGGTAGTGTTTGGAAACTCCCTGTACTGTTGTTTGCAGATGATACTGTGTTGTTGAGTGAAGACGAAGGAGAGCTGCAAGGCTTGGTGGATGAGTTTGGGAGAGTGTGTAAGAAACGGAATCTGAAGGTGAATGTAGGGAAGAGTAAAGTGATGGTCTTTGAGACAGGTGAAGTCAGTGAATGTACAGCGAGGTTGGATGGTGAGGAATTGGAAAATGTGAGTACATTTAAGTACTTGGGTAGTGTGATGAGTAAGGATGGAGTTTTGGAGGGTGAAGTGCTTGAAAGGGTACAGCAGGGAAGAAAGGTTGCTGGTTCATTGAAAGCAGTGATAAGAAACAAGGAAGTGAGCATGGAAGGTAAAAAGGTACTACATGACAGTATTGTGATACCAACTCTAACGTATGGAAGTGAAGCTTGGACGTTGCTGGAAGGACACAAGTCAAGAGTGAGAGCAGTGGAAATGAGTTATTTAACCCGCCCCGTCCCGTTGACGTATGGGTACTTTGCAACGATTTGCATTTGCCAGTCCCGGCGACGTACCGGTACGTCGTGCAATTGCAATGTGCATAATTTCGACAATTTTCAAATTTTGCGCTTGATTTGCGGTACGTATCCTTGCATGACCTTCCCCTACCTGCCACCAGGAGGGGACACTCGGCGACCCCGCGTGACCCCCGCTAACCCGCCACTCATCCACTCACCTGGTAGCAACGGTCCTGCTCAGACATGGCTAAGAGAGGTCTCTCAGACAGCGAAATTCAAGCCGCCCTGGACACCTTTACAGGCGACAGTGATTCCCCACTGGACGACGAGGTTGTGGATAAGGATTATGTGCAGCCAGAGGAGGAGGAAACCACCAGCAGTGACGAGGAAGTTCCGTCTCCCAGGAAGCGGCAGTACGTGATTTACCGTGCTGCTAGAGAGGGGCAGCAGGCAAAGAAGGCACGTGCAACATCCTATCCCTATCCCCAGCGTGATTTGGAACCAGAATTCAAGGACGAGGACGAGGACGATGACGATGACGTAGCCGTGGGACGTGCTGCCATTGTGGCCCAGAGCGCACACCACGTCGTACGAGCAGGTATGGGCCTAGCATTTTGTTTGGGGAGTTAGGAAGTGAAGTAGAGGGAGTGGGGAGTGAAAGGGAAAGTGCAGGGAGGATTAGGGAAAGTGAGAGTGATGTGAGTGAGTCATTGCTCTCCCTACATAGTGTGAGGCGGCGTAGTGGATCACATAGGCGAGTGGGGGTGCGTTCATTATCACATGGGGTTGTGAGGGAGGGGAAAGGTGGGGAGGAACCACTCCCAAGCAAGTCTTATGCTCCCCAATATCCCTTAACACGTGGTCGAGCTAGGGTGCGTGAGAAAGCACGTGGTGTTGTCATGGAGGGGGAAGGTGGGGAGGAACCACTCCCCAGCACATCTTCTGCTCTCCAATATTTCCCTATTTCATCCCCACAGCCCCCTAATGTTCCTCAAGGCCGTAAGGGTAAGGGAAAGGGAAAGGGTAAAGGCAAAGGGAAGAGGAGTGACAGTGGGGAAGCCCTCCACACTCCTTCTCCCCCACCTCCCCAACCAGGATCTCCTCACCATCCAGACGAAGGCGGTGATGGGGATGATGGGAACGAGGGATTTGTGGCGTGGAATTGGGAGGATGGGAGTGATTTTTCTCCCCTCATTCACCCCTTCACTGAGCAGGGGCACTCTGGCTGCATTGCTCCAGGAATTCACCGTAATTCCACCAGGTTGGATTTTTTCCACTTGTTTTTTAGTGAGGCATTTGTGGAGCAGCTTGTATACCATACCAACCTGTTTGCAAGCACCCAGCGCCTAGAGAGTGAAAGATTGGGAACAAGGAGTAGGCATTCTATCATCTATGATTACCCTGTCTCCCTTTCAGAAATGTTCTTATTTTTTGCCCTGGTCCTTTTGATGGTTATTATACGAAAGAATAGAATTCCTGCTTACTGGACTAGGGACCCTGTTATGTTTACCCCAATATTTGGTCAAGTGATGAGCCATAATCGGTTTCAACAAATTCTAAGTCGCCTCCATTTCTATGATGCTCATGATCCTGCAAATGCAAACAACACTGATAAAATGAGGCGAATTAGGTTGATCTTTGATCACCTCAGGCAAACCTATCGTTCCTCATTCTATCCCTATAGAGACCTCGTCATAGACGAGAGTCTCGTGTTGTGGAGAGGCAATATTTCATTTAGGCAGTATATACTCAGCAAAAGGCACCGTTTTGGGTTCAAGATCTTTGTTATGTGCGGCTGTAGGACTGGATACGTGCAAGACATAGTCTTGTACACCGGTGCACAGACAGACATAATAGAAGATCGAAGTATTGGACTGTCGGGAGCAGTGGTAAAGACGATGATAGAAGACTATCTTCATCGTGGTCACGTCCTGTACCTGGACAATTGGTACACTAGCCCTCTTCTCGCTCGTTATCTTCACACACATGAAACTGGAGTCTGTGGAACAGTGAAGGTGAACCAGCGTCACATGGCCAAGGTAGGGCGGAAACTTGCAAGGAATGAGGTTGTCTTCTTCAAAGCCAACAACATCCTTGCAACTGTGTGGAATCACAATAGAGAGGAAAGCCCATTGTCAACGGTTCACCGCCCCTTGATGCACCGTACTGATTCAGTTGATTACCGTAGCGAGAACAGGCGTCGTATTTGGAAACCTGAGTGTGTCATGGACTATAATATAAACATGCGCCTCGTGGACCAGTCAGACTCCATGATATCGACGGTAGAGTGTGCCAGAACCACGATGAAGTGGTATAAGAAACTGTTCTTTCACTTGCTAGATATCACTGCTCTGAATTGCCACCACCTTCACGCCATGACAACAGGAGTTCAGGAAACATTTGAAGGGTTTGTGAGGGAGATCACAAGAGAAATGTTTGCACGGAATGCTGTAAAAAGGCCCCAACATCGCACCCGCACTGCCCCTACTGCACAAACTCCCCCGAGAATATCCGGCCGCCATTTCCCCACTCCTATCTCTCCCCAGCCCAACAGACCTAGGCCCCAACGTAGGTGTCACGTGTGCATTAATTCCCAGGTGAGACTCATGACACAGAGGAAGGACACCCGCTATGAGTGCGTGCAGTGTGACGTGGGTCTCTGTATTCACCCATGTTTCAGCGAATATCACACGTTGATGCAATTCTGATATGGTGTGAATGCGACAGGACGCTGAAATTATGAGGTGAATGCGACAGACAGACGCTCAGTGAAATTATCAGTCATGTTGATCTCCAAATATTAGTATAAAGTGCATACGGGTATAACATAAGTGCAAAAATTGTATGTAAGTGTAAAAATATGCCGTAAGTGGAAACATACATAGCGAGGATTTTATGATGCGATATTCTGTCGCTCAGTGCAATAAATACGGCCCGTAATTATATAATTATTATTATTGGAAATGCTTACGGGTATAATATAAGTTCAAATTATTGTAAGTGCTGAAATATATTCTAAGTCAAATATTCATAGCGTGTGTATAGAGATGCGATATCCTGACGCTCTGTTGAATGAGTAAGGCACGTAATAGTGAAAATAAAAGTCAGCAAGTGGTAAAGTGTGTAATATATGTGAAGAATTAGTATATAAGTGTGTGAGTATTATGTTGGTCGAAACATTCATTGCGAGAGTATTTTCATGCGATATGCTCACGCTCACTTGAATAAATGATGCCAGTAAGTATGTACAGTGCAGTATAGGGGTGTAAACGTGTGTAATGTAAGTGGGAAATTATAATTGGAGTGAATAAATAAAGTAGATGATGAAACACGAGTGTTTGAGATCGTGGTTGCTACGTGAATATGCGCTAGCATATCGCTAAAAGCCCCCGTAATGAATGAAAATAATTGAAAACATTTACAGTGATGGAGGAAAGGTTCTATGTAAAGGGAAAAATAATTGGAAAGTGATAAAACAATTGGGTATGTTGAAATACGAGTCATAGCGAGTGCGCTTACTAAGCTGATGTGCGCTAGACTTATGCTGCACGTCATCATAATGAATGAAAACATCTGAAAACACTAACAAACAGTTGTAATTGGTAAAATGTCATTGAAACAGAAGTATACAAGTAGAAAAAATGATAGGTTGACTGATACAAGAAACTTAGCATATAGCATGTTATGACTCGGACTAAACTCGCTATGCTCGCGCGATGGTACAATGATTATTTTTCATATATATGCGCCTGAAATCCATTATATTGTTACTGTTATTGTTTATTAGTTTAAATTCAATAAATATAGAGGTGTTGTGTGTTGTTTCTCCCAGTATTCCTTACCATAGAAAACGTGAGCGCCTGGCACGTCCATTACAGAACACGACACCTGGCTCTGGGGACCTCACCTGTATGGACCATTTATATACCGCGGGAAGCCCTTTCTTTGTGATTTTCCTTCGTTTCTCAACCTAAGCGGAAGTTTTAGCCAAAAAAAATTTTTTCCAAAAAGGCTCGGGACTGGGGGATGTCGGAGGGGCGGAAAACCTCGGGACGTGACGGGTTAAGAGGGGCCTGTGGAGACACATGGAGAGACAGGCTGACAATTGAGGATATAAAGGAGCATTGTGGTGTGGATGTGATAAGAAGCGTTAGGAGGAATACACTGAGGTGGTTTGGTCATGTGGAGAGGATGGAGGGTGAAAGACTGACGAAGAGAGTGTATGTGAGTGAGGTGGAGGGGGGAAGAGAGAGGGGGAGGTCGAGGATGAGATGGAGGGATGGGTTGGAGAGGTATAGGAGAGAGGAGGGTGTGAGTTGGGAGCAGGGCAGTGAAATGGCGGGGGACAGGGCGACGTGGAGGCGATTTGTTTGTGGCCACTCCGAACGGGATTGAGGCATCTGTCAATAGATAGATAGATAGTAATATACGTGTTTGGTTGTTGCTCAGTGTTTTATGCCCTGTTCCTTTCACACTGTGTTTTAGCCCCGGTCTAGAAAGGGAACCCAACTATACCTTTGGTGTCGTTAGGACAGGAAGCTCACCTAAAAACACCTAGCATAACCCTGGTGGACGGCAGTGGTTCTTCACCCAGGCGAAATACAGAGAGGAGCAAGACAGGGAAATCATCAAATGGCAACAAAACCACAAGTACAGTTGCCCAAATTTGACCAGGAGCAGTACGACATCCACAAGTACCTATCCATAGTCAAGCCGCTGTTAGATATTGGCTCCGAGGATGACAGACAGAAAATTACAGTCACCCTACCACTTTTGGGCAAAGCAGCAGCCAGTATCACATCCAAAGTCATCCTCAATCTGATATGGGCAAATTTCAACAAAACAGTAATAGAAGCCATCACACCTTCTCTGGGAAGAGTTGTAGCACTGCCCCAACTCGACAGTTTAATGTACGACAGAAACCTGGATGACACTCTCATCCAGACCAGGCGGCTCGTCACCACCGCATACCTGGAGACTGATGCAGCAATCCGGGAATAGCTTATGTTTATGATACTCCTCAGGATCCTCCCAAGTTTCATCAAAGAACATTTTATAATACATGACCCGACGGGAGACCTGGATAAAGATATCCAACTAATGAGATGCCTTCTAGCCACCCACCCCAGCCCTCATCACATCGGCGCAATCAATAAATTACCCCACTAATATCATTGCCATTAACCTTGAGCATTTTCTGCCTGCAGCCACGGATGCCCTATCCATGACATCCGTGAGCAGCTAAAAGCTGCCCAGCGCAGGACAACAACCCAAGGGTACCTACAAGCCTCCCAACCACACGACAGAGGTGCTGAGGACGACGCCTCATACACCAATTGCTCTGAGCCTGAGGGAAACAGAGCTCAACAAAAAAGGCACAGAGCTCGATGCAGAAGATGCCCCACACCACCCCAGCACCTCTCCATACTGGTGGGGGCCACCTCACAAAAACATCACCCCCAGTCTACAACAGGGGGAAACGGAATGTCTCATTTTACTTTCTCCCGCTATATTTTCTGTTTTACCCTCCTCTGTTCCTAACATTTCCACTCCTCCACACACCACTTTCTCTGCTTCCATCGCCCCCTCCCATCCTGTTCTCCCTCAACACAAAGCCTGCATCCATCTTAACAGGCCCCCCAGAACCCATACCTTATCCTCCCCTAACCTACCTACTAAATCCATCTCCTCCTGTCTACTGCCTCCCACCTATCACCCCACACCACCCACCTTGCACGCCGCCCCCCAGCCACGCCACTCCCACTCTCCCACCCAGCACACTGCACCGCCACTCACCTTCTCCGCCAACACGACTAACTCATACACCTACTTTATCACACCCTCCTCCTCCCCACCCTCACCCACTTCCCTTTCCTCGGTCACCTCCCCTACCCCACCCTCAACCTCACCATCCCCACAGACCCCCAGCTCATCCCAAATGACCCCAGCGGATGCCTCACCACCCACCACCTTGTCACCACCGCAGGCCCAGCCACACAACCAAGAGATTCCCCACCCAACCGCGGCCACCTCACCACACCTCTGACGCTGCACACCACCTGCCACACCCCACACCTCAGCTCCCGCCACTCTACCACCGCCACCAATACAACCATCCGACCTGGAGGCCCCAACCACTCCACCACGTTTCCAGCACCCACACCACCTGCCACCACCCCCACACCTGCACCACCCCCTCACCCCACACCCACCACCCACCCCACACCATGAGCACAGCCCCCTGCCACCACCTACGCCACCCCATCACCAAACATCCAGATGATACCACAAGGCCACAATTCCACCTCACCATTAGCTCCTTCACCGTCTACACCTCACGCCATCTCACCTCCCACCTCACTGCCACTGCAACTCCCTTCCCCCAGCCAACCCCCCACCCCTTCACCACCACCTCCTTTGGCCCCCACATCTCACACCACCTCACCTGCTGCCCTGCCACCACGACGCAGCCTGCGCACACCAAGCCCACCCACAACCAGTACGCCCATGCATGCCCACACAACACCCTCTGCCACCTTCACCTCTGCATCATCTCACCCCGTCATCACCTCACCTTCCCCCTCTGCCCCCAGACCTCCACCTCAGAAGCTACCACCCAACACCGCCCATCCCTACACAACACAACGTGCAACCAGAGCACCACAAGGCCGCACCCCTACCTCACCACCCACACCCACCTTGAAAACCACCATTATTTGCTCTGGCCGCCTTTCACGCCCTCCCACCAGATACATCGCCACCCCTCCCCTACTTCTCCCACCTCACCTCCACTAATGAATTCAATGACCCCCAGTCCCGAAACTCCCAGCACAACCCCCATCACCCTCAGGCTACATCCAGCCCAACTGAGGTATCCACTCACCCCTGTGGAAAATACCTCCATTTCTCCCCAGCATAAAACCACCACCCCCTCCAAGGTCACCAGCATTCAGCTGAGAACCTCAGAAGAGTGACTACCTACAGCCATGAGGATATGGCGCGCCACCTGGCAGCTGACCTATGGCAGGAAGCACCGTATCCGCGGGCCCCATCACCTTCTCCAACTCCTCTGCACAGCCTCCCAAGCCTCCACCCTTCACCTCACCTGCACCCCTCACTAAGACGAAAACTTGGCAACTGCACAATGGACCACTCTCCTCCAGCATCTGACTCCAGCCCACAACACCAGCACCACCAAGACCTACTACCTCCAGCCACAGGGACATGACTTCCCACCATGACTGTGGTGAAATAGCCGCCATGACAACTGAGGGCATCACAATACCCCCAGGAGGTGACAACGGAGGGGTATATAGGGCTCGCACAACGTCCGTGTGATATGGGCATATGTCCCATATGGCCGCACGCCCCTATTCCACGGAGTGCACCCAGTGTGAATATCTCAGTTCGGGTGCATTACCCTCCAATGGAGCCAGCCCTCGCCAGGATCAGGGTGGAGCTAATAAACTAGCTCCAGGCAACATGCCATTGATGGCCTGTAGCTGCACAACGAAAGCAATGGCCTGTAGCCATGCACCAGCAACGGCCTGTAGCTGTGCAGTTGTGGCGGTCTGTAGCCACATATGCAAGAGACAGCCAGTAGCCACTCATAGTGCTGCCCACCCCCCCTGCAGAATCCGTGACTGCCGGTTGCCGCACGTGGCAAGAGAAAGGCATGCCGTCTCTTCTTCTGCAATTGCCTCGATGGGCACGACACCGGTGATGGCCGGCAGCCACACTACTAGACAGGGGATGGCCAGTAGTTGCCCCTCACCTATACGTTGCCCCTCACCTATACGTTGCCCCTCATACAGGACTTCGGTGACGGCCGGTAGCCTCACCTATGCACCAGTGAGGGCTGCTAGCCACACTTTGTCTGCAGTCTCATCGGGAAGTCGGGCCCGGGTGATGGCCGGTTGCCGCACCGATGGGAAAGGGACGGCCGGTAGCCGCCCTCCTCCCATTGCCCAAGGGATCTCGGCGCTGGCTGGTAGCCACACCAGGGAGGGACATCCTAAAAGCCCCTTGCCCCCTGTGACTTCACAAAGGGAGACTCCTGCTCAAGCTACCCCATCAGTGGCAGAGTAAGTCCCACCTCCAACTCCCCAGACCGAGGCAGCCTCCAGAAGGAGAAATTCTTGATAGAGGACTGGTGGAGAGGGCCTGTGTTGACCCCGGGGCTGCACTCCATCTAGCCGGCACCAGAGGGAGACCAGCACCTGTCGGACTCCTGTTGCCAGCAATGCCGCTATCTTACACTGATGGCGAAGTAGTGGGAGTGAGGCCGCAGCAGGCTGGCTGTCAACAGCGTCCCCAGTACCCCGAGACACAACCTCTCCAGTCCCGAGGAGGTGCAACGCCCTACCTGCACCAGGCGCCTGCAGGAGCACCTGCAGGAGATATTTGGCCCCAGTCCCGAGGGCCAAACCCCTGTACCCAGCCCCTCCAGTACGGAGCCCTTCACCACGCCCGACCATAGCCCATCCGGAGGACGATGTCCCTACTAGTAGTCCCATGGCCTCTAGATGAAAGGACACCTGAGGGGACTCAGCCGACACTGGGCCGACACCTGTGAGCCGCCGCCCACACCTCTTGGTCGGCCCACTCCCTTGCCCCACATCCCTACAGTGAATGTGCCTCCCATGCACGTAGAGTAAAAGTGAAAATGACAATCAGTGTATAGGGCACAGTGACAGTGTTTAATTACCTCAACTCTACTGAATGTGAGACGAGGCATAAACAGTGTTCCACCACCCTACTCCACTCAGTTGTAACACAGGACATGTGTATTATTATTATAAAGTATATGCAGCCCAAGAACAAAGTGTAATCTCAACTCCACATAAGTGCATTATCTGTACGTCTCTTCTCGAGACTGCTAGTATCCTGCTCAATACCTGTAATATAGCCTACCTACCAGTCCGAGCTTTGCCTTTGTATAGAGTCTTGTGGTTGTCTAGCTGCCTTGTATTAAGGAATTTGGTAATATATGTATAAGGTTGTTGCCCAGTGTTTTATGCCCTGATCCTCACACACTGTGTCGTAGCTTCGGGCTAGAAAGGGAACCCAGCTATACCTTAGGTGTTGTTAGGATGGGAAGCCGGCCTAAAAACACCTAGCATAACAATTCATTTTTTTTTCTCTCTTTCTTAGCATATCTTTCTTTTTACATTTTTTGACTTGTTCACATTCTTTTTTTCCCTTTCCTTCTTTTTCACATCCTGCTTTCTTGTTCCCTGATATTACTGTGTCAGCAGGTAGCAGAGAGGCAGGAGGGTAGATGAAGGGGTGTATTTATCCTCACTACTAACCTACTGTACACTGGATCCAGAAAGTATCGGTGCACAATTGCCGCCAAACACTTTGACACTGGCTGTTGGAAAATGATGATTTTTGCGCACGTTGGTAACCCTGCTTACATATGGATGCGATATATCGCTTGCTTGTGACGTTTTCTAGTCGGATTGTTACTGTTTGCATATTCAGATGATAACAGATCCTTGTTCTTACAGCTTCACAGGTTGTACTCATCATTTAACATATCATCGTAACCCTCATGCGCCATTCTTTTTTGATCGACTGTACATCATCATCATTACCTCCACTGACACCACCATCACTATAAACATCACCACCAAGACCATTATCATTATCATCATCATCACCATTGCAGACTTCATTTCCCAAATTAAAACTAACAGACATCGCCATTTTCTTCAAGACCATCATTAACAATATCATCGTCATCAGTATCATCATCATCGTCATCACTATAACCACCAACACCCCCTTACTACAGGTGTACCGAGTTCAAACCTTCACCCTGCTTTTTGTGTTCCCTCTCTTTTTACTTCATCTTCTCCTTCTTCATTCTTTTTTATTTATTGTCGTTTTTTATATATGTTCATAGTTTTTTTTTTTATATTTTTCTTTATTTTTTTCTGATTTTCTTTATCAACCTTTTCTTTATATATTTTATTTCATTTTATTTTCTAGATTGTTCCTTTCTTTCACGCTCATTTCTTTATTAGTACATTATTACAATTTACAAGAGACGTAGGAGGAGAGATCAAGTATTTATCATCAGTACTGACCTACATCATCATCATCATCATCATCATCTCTGTAATGTCACCAACATCATTATCCACACAATTGCCAGTACCTTTAAAATAACGTTAATCACCAGTATCACCTCCATTATTACCACCACTACCATCATCATCATCATCATCACCATCATCATCATTAATTACTTTAGATCAAATCGATAACTATATTACATCAATATAAGCTACACGAGAGGTAGGAGGGGCCTGGCACTCTGCTTCAGGTGTCGGGAGTTGACCCTCATTCGCTTCTCCTTTTTATTTTCCTCGTTTCATATTTTTTCCTTTTTTTTATCTCTCTCTTTCCTTTTTTCCCATCTATTATCGTTTTCTTTCTTAGTCTAATTTTTTTCTATTTTCTTTCTCAGTTGTAGTTACTTTCATTCTCGTATTTCTGTTCCAAGTGTTTCTTTGTTTACGCATCACTTCTTACCTAATATGTCTTTCGTTTCTGCCTACTCTCTCTCTCTGTCTCTCTCTCTCTCTCTCTTTTTTCATATTTCAGCATCAAGTGATACAATTAGTTAGGATGCGAGCTAAAGTAAAGTCATCGTCGTTAGTAATAAAATACTGTACATCACCATCATCATACATCCCACTACTACCACCCCTGCCACCACCACCACCACCACCACCATCATCATCATCATCATCATCATCATCATCATCCATATCACTACCACCACCCCTGCCATCATTATCATCATCATTCATACCATTACCACCACCCTTGTCATCATCATCATCATCATCATCTTTCCACAGAAACTTTTCATTATAATCATAAGACCTGATGGGGGGAGGCGTGGCTGAATCGGTAGAAAGGCGGCCTGCAGTCCTGATGGACCCAGGTTCGAATCCCGGCTGGGGCAGGGAACAGTTTAAGGATTTGAATTTCATAAAAGGGAGACTTTCCTGATCTACCAGATGACCCGCCGACATGTCGTAAAAATACCCCCGCTAATACCAATACACCAGTCCTGTATGAGACAGCCCTAGCATGTATTCAGTATGGACGGTGGGTGTTAGCGCCGAAGTGGTGACATGCGGAGGTGTAGGAGGACTACTGGGCCTTGGGATAGGCTACTGCCCCTGAGATATAGGCCCTGAAGCCTTTGCCCAGAGTCGGACACATAAAAAAAAAAAAAACAGCATCACCATCACCAGTACCATCACAATTTTTAGCCACTTCAGATCAAAGTCACATATATATTATACCATCACAAACTACAAGAGAGGGAGGGGGCGACATAAAGTAAGGTGGAGCCGCTTGGGACTTTAGTACAGGTGTACCAAGTTCATATATGACCCCATAATTAGATAACCCTCCTTTTGTTTTTCAAGTTTTCATATTCTCTCTCTTTCCTCTTATTACTTTCCTTCTTACTCTTTTTGGTTTTTCTTCTTTCATTCTTTCATTCTTGTTTCTTTGTTATGCTTTTCTCTTGTATATATCATTTGGTACAATACCATCACGAATTTTCATACAGCTATCTGTATTTCCATCAAAACTAACCTGTTCTTTTCTTCTCCCCTGTAATTTTTCATCCTTTGTCATTTCTTCCTTACATCTTTTCTATTCTTTTTCTGTTCTTTCCCACTGTGTAACATCAACAAAAGGTACAATAGAGGTAGGAGGCGAGATGAGGTAAGGTGGAGCGGTCTGGGACTTTGCATTGAGCTTGTACTTTAATAGCAATCCAGTTCCTCCTTTTATTTTGTTCCCTCTTTTTTTTCCCTTTAGGTCTTTTATTTCGTTTTCTTCCTTTTATTTTGAATTCTTCCTTTTATGTCGTCTTATTCATTTAAAGACTGTTCCACCTTTATTTTCTTTTATATCCTATTCCTTATTTATTTCCTATTCCTGCCTGGAATTCGTATTCTTTCTTTTATATCACATTCCTTTTTTATTTCGTATTTTCTGGCATAATATTCTTTCTTTCAGCTTTTGTTTCGATCTTATAACCCTTCTTTTCTTTTTCTTCCTCCTGTCCTTTTTCTGTTCTCATCATTCTCTATCCTGTTTTCATCTCTTCTGGGTCTTTTTTTCTTTTTTCATTTCTCTCTTTTTCTTCTGCATCTCATTGCCTTTCCTTTTTCTTCACTATTTTACAGCAATAAAGAGAAATAGGAGCCAAGGTGTAGTAAGGTGGAGCGGCCTGAGATTCTAACAATAGTGTCTTGAGTTCTACCCTTCCTCTATTTCTGCTCCTTTTTATATATCTTTTCAATTCCTTTGCTTTCTCCATTATTCTTATTTTGTGTTTTATTCCACTATTGCCTTTCTTCTACTGATCTACTTTTCTGTTCCGATTTACCCGTCTCACTCTGTTCTTCCTTTCTTTATTAATTTTCCCCTTATGTCTTTCACCTTTTCCGTTCATTCCTTTTCCGTCATTCTTTTTTACACTACAATTTCTTCTTTCTATCTCCTTGATTTATGATAATTTTTACAGTTCCATCCAGCTTTCCTCTCTCTCTCTCTCTCTCTCTCTCTCTCTTTCTCAGCTTTTCTGTATTTCTTGTTGTTCTTCCTCCTTTTCTTTCATTTCTATTTGTTCTTGTTTCTGCTTTTCTTGTTTCCTTCACCCATTCATATTTCTTTGTTGTTTTTCTGTTTTTTTAATTCTCACCCACTATTTGTATCTTTCCTTTTCCCCTGTCTCTTAACTCTGGTGCATTTTCCTTATATTTCTTTCATAATTATAGCGTCACAAGCTACAAGAAAGATAGGAGACAAGATAAGGTGGAGCGACCTCGGACTCTATGGAGTTCAATCTTGCACCGATTTTTCTGTTCGTTTCCTTTTTTTCTCATTTTCTTGATCTCTTTCGCCTTTCCTTTACTTTCCTTTTCTTTTTCTTCTTCAATTTCTTACTTCTTCATTCTACACTATTTAATAATCGTTTTCTCTATCCCCTTTATTTGTGTATTTTTCCTTTTTTTTTTTTTTGTTTCCAATATTTTTTTAACCTTCCTTTTTCCTCTCTTATCCCTTACCTTCTCCTTCTTCTTCTCACTTTTCTCTTCTGTTTATTTTCTCCATCAAACTATGCCATCGCAAGATGAAAGGCAGGTAGGAGTCGAGATGAAGTAAGGTGGAGAGACCTGGGACTCTACTACAGGTGTACAGAATTAGCACTTTTCCATTTATGCCTCATTTTTCCTTTCTGTTTATGTTTTCTTTCCTTCTATCTCTTTAATTCCTTGGTTTGTTTCAATACAATCCTTTTCTACAGTTTTCTTCTTTCTATCTCCTTCCTCCTTCCTTCCATTTGCTTTGTCCTCTTTCTTTCCTTTTTTGTATTTATTCCATTCGTCTTTTTTAATTCTCTGTCTCTCCTTTTAGTTTTTCCTGTTTCCTTTCCATTTTTTTATCCTTCAAATTTAATTTTCGTTTTAGTTTTCTTTTTCCTTACAGGTTTTGTTTTTCCTTTCTTTTCTTTGTTTTATTTTTCTTCACTATATTACTGCAAGAAAACTATAAGAGAAGTTTTAGCCAAGGTACAGTGAGGTGGATCGGCCTGATATTCTAACAAAGGTGTCTCGAGTTCTACCCCGTCGTCATTCTCGTTCCTTTTTTCCTCTGTCTTTTATGTACCTCTTTCTTTCATTTTTCATTTCTGTTTTGCTTGTTTTGTTTCTCGTTTCTCTGACTATTTCTCTCGCATTCATATTTTTTGTTTCTTATTCTCTTCGATCATTCATCACCTTTTTTTATTTTCTCTTTTCCTTATCCAGTTTTGTAATTCTATACTTGTTCTTATTTCTAATTCCTAATATTGTTCCTTTGCCATTTATATGTTCTCCCTCATTTTCTTTCTTTCCTCTCCATTTCTTGAGTGCTCTTTGTTCCACGTTTCTTTCTATATTATATTACTGCAATACAAGTTACAAGACAAATAGGAGATCAAATCAAATTAGAGTTTTATTGTCATTAATAAGTTACGTCACCAAACCCATTATTATCATCATCACCATTAACTAACTGTATATAGTGATCATTATTCTCATCATCGTTCAGCTACATCACCATCATCGCCAGCATCATCACTCTCGTCGCCATCATCATGATCCATATAGTTATTTTTCTCTGAGCTCACTACTACCATCATAACCGCAATCGTCATCATCATCATCAGTACTAGCTATATTTCACTGTAGGTCAGAGCCATAGCTGCATTACAGCATCACAGACTGCAAGAGGGATAGGAGACAAAGTGAAATAAGGTGGAGCGGCCTGGGACTCTAGTAGCTACAGGTGTACTGAGTTCATACCTTGTCCTCCCCTGAGGCCTCCTTTTCTTTTATATTTCTTATGTCTCTGTTTTCTTCTTTCTGCTTTTCATTGTCACCTTTGTTTTTTTCCTTTTCCTTTCTGTCTCATTTTCTTCTTTTTTTCTCATTGTTGTTTTACCTACCCACATTTCTCTCACTCTCCTTTGCATTCATTCTTGTTTTCTTTTTCCAGTTCTTTTTTTCATTCTCTCTTATTTCTGATTACCTGTCTTCTTCTTTTCTCTCCTTTGCGGTCATTCATGCTTTCTTCCTTTCTTCCCTTTTCATTCCCATTTACCAACAGAAATTTGTTTTGTTTATTACACCTTTCCATCCTCTTTAACTTACTTAGACAAATAACTTAGCCACTAGAAATTATCAAAATTATATATACAAGACTACGCAGGAGAATAAGTCGCTGTGGAAGACGCAAGACAGTTTCTTATGCCGCCATAGAGATGATCCATAATTCCTAGTTCAGTGCTAAATTTTGCCGCTTTTCTTTTTATTTTACATCGATTATAAGACAAGCAAAAAAATATATTGATGTTTCGGTGTTATTGTTCATAAATCTATTTTTTTTTTCTTTTTTGTCCATCACGAGCAGACATGAGAGAGGGAGGGAGAGAGGGGGAAGAATGCTACTCTGTTCTGATATTTATTTGAGCAATGAACTCCAACCACCCCTCGGATGTAAACTTCGATGGGCCTTATGCGGTTGGAGTATGTTAACCCAGTAGACCTCCAGGCTTCATTCGGTTATATGGTTACCACCCAGCGATGTAAACTGTTTCCTGGATTATAAGGAACCATTTGGCTTGTCACTCAGTAAAGAGCTACCTTGTTATCTTTTATCATTATAAGTTTTATTGATATCGATAGAAATGCCTTGAATAACATACAGGAGAATATTAACGTGGCAAAATGCAGAAATAAAGCAAGTAGAAGGTATTAAGGAGCCTCCATAACCTACGAGACTGTGGGCTTTATTTACATGGAGTTTTATTAAGCTTGTCCAAAACAGCTGAAGAGTTAAGGCAAAAGTGTTTATTGTCACCATGCAATAAATATATCCTAGTTTCCTTACCCACCATTTACCTATCAGTACCATAATTCCACCATTTCTTTATCCCCTCTACCATAGCCGATATCTCCTCCCTACCACTAGTACCATAGCTGTACCATTTCATCTCTACCATAGCCGATATCTCCTCCCTACCACCAGTACCATAGCTGTACCATTTCATCTCTACCATAGCCGATATCTCCTCCTTACCACCAGTACCATAGCTGTACCATTTCATCTCTACCATAGCCGATATCTCCTCCCTACCACCAGTACCATAGCTGTACCATTTCTTCATGTCCTCCACCATAACTTGATACCCTCCCAGTAATACCATACAATTATCATTTGTTCCATGACTTATTAATACCACCTCATGCTCCCATCAGTACCATTACTTGTACCATTCCTCCAACCCCTCTACCATAGCTGATACCCCCACCCTTCCACCAATACCATACCTCAGTCATTTCTTCGTCACCTCTACCATAACCAATACTCCCAGCCTCCCACCAATACCATACCTAACTATAACTCCACCATCACTGCCATACCACCACCATTTCACCATCACCATAACTCAGTCATCGCCACCATACTTCCACCAAAACTCAATCACGTCTACCATATCTCCACCATTTCACCATCACCACACAATACTATACCAAAACCATCACTCAGTCACCACTACCATACCTCCACCATTTTTCCACCACCAATACCATACCTCCACCATATCTCCACCACTACCATACCTCCACCACTTATCTACCACTACTACCATATCTCCACTACCACTACCATACCTCCACCATGTCTCCACCACCAATACCATACCTCCACCATATCTCCACCACCACTACCATACCTCCACCATATCTCCACCACCACTACAATACCTCCACCATATCTCCACCACCACTACCATACCTCCACCATATCTCCACCACCACTACCATACCTCCACCATATCTCCACCACCACTACCATGCCTCCACCATATCTCCACCACCACTACCATAACCGATACCCCTCACGCCATCCTTCTCTCTCTCACTGATCTCTACATAACACCGTCTTCGAATGTGATAATATTTTCTTAACACGTTAGCACCGGCGCTCGGGCATGTATTCCCTAACACTGCTTCTTTAGCGATTTGTTTCTGGATATTGCTGGTTAATATCCTTTTAGTCTGTTACTTATGCAGAGTATGGCGATATTGGAAAGATATGTGTAACACAAAAGGACAGGAAGTTTTAAAAAAGAAAATAAATCCCTTAGGAAGAGGTGTTAAGGAGCTTCCTTAACCCATGAGAATATGGGCCTTAGGTATTGAACTATAGAGTCTGTACCCAGGTTCGGACATAATAATAATAATAAAAATAATATTAATAATAATAATGATATTAGTAATACTAATAATAATAACTAATAACAATAATAATAATAATAATAATAATAATAATAATAATAATAATGACAATAATAATAAAAATAATAATAATAATAATAATAATAATAATTTTAATAATAATAATAATGTTCATGAGGAAGTTAGTCCTTTGAGAGTTTGTCTTTCTTTTGACTGAAAAATAAATTTGTCATGTGTCAGCAGAGAGAAAATTCCCACATAAACCAGTAGCCTAGAAAAGGGTTACTTGAAACCCTTCTTATTTTTTAAAGCCTATAACTACAGGGCTTCACTCGAACAAAATCTGGTTTTAGAGTAAAGAGAATTCCTATAAAAACCATTATCAGAGAAAGGATTATTTTAGATGTTTTTTTTTTTATGTTTTGACTGCCATTATTCTGAAAAAAAATCAGAGAGTGCCGAAATTTAAGAAAAGAAAAACATTGAATTGGCTAGTTAGGTCCTTAATATTATTGTTGTCGATATTATTATTATTATTATTATTATTATTATTATTGTTATTATTATTATTATTAATTATTATTATTGTTGCTGTTTTTATTATCATTATTATTATTATTATTATTATTATTATTAATTATTATTATTGTTGCTGTTTTTATTATTATTATTATTATTATTATCATTATTATTTACCCCCTGGGGGTAGGGGGGATTTCAAGAATACTCCCCCAGTATCCCTGCTTGTCGTACGAGGCGACTAAAAGGGTTGGTGGTGGGTTAGTGCCCCACCCCGTAAAAAGAACTAACTAAAAAAGCGAATAAAGCGCCTCGGACCCGGACGGACCATACGTTGACGACTAAGGAACGGACAAAGGACATTCTTAGGGTGGGAACGTGGAATGTGAGAGGAGTGAATGATGCAGTGATAGAGAGAGAGATTGTTCAGGAGCTTGAGGATGCAAAAGTGGATATATGTGGATTGACTGAAACTAAATGAAAAGGTGAAAGGGTGAGAGAATGGGAATATGGTTTAGGTATATGTGCGGGAGTCAATGAAAATGAGAGGGCAAGAGAGGGAGTATGTCTGATGGTAAGCAAGAAGTGGAAGGAGAATATAAGAGAGTATGGAACAGTGGGTGCAAGGATTGTATGGGTGAGGATGAAAGTAGGTATACAAGCGTGAGCGATTGTATGTGTGTATGCCCCGACAGAGGATCGAGTGGCAAGAGTGAAAGATGAGTTTTGGGCGAGTGTAGAAGCGTGTATGGACAAATCTGAGAGGAGCGAGAGAGTGCTGTTGATTGGAGACATGAATGGCAAAGTTGGGAATGTACGAGTGGATGGAGTGGTTGGTCAGTGGGGTGTGCCAGCTGACATAGATGGGAATGGAAGTGCTTTGATGGACATCTGTGCTGGAAAGGGGTTGGCAATAGCCAACACCTACTTTCGGCATAAGATGATCCACCGGTACACATGGAGAGTAATGAGGAGGATGGATGGTGAACTTGTTGAACGAAAGGCAATGATAGACTACGTGTGTGTGGATGAGCGAATGAGAAGACAAGTGTTGGATGCAAGAGTGTGGAGAGGGTGGGGGAATGGAGTCTCGGACCATCACTTAGTGATGGCCAAAGGTAGAGCTGCAAAGAAAGAGGTTGAGGAGATGAAGGGGAAGACAGGAGGAAGCAACTCCTGTGAGAAGAGTGGAGAAATTGCAAGATAGTGAGAAAATGACAGAGTATAAGAGCATAGTGGAAGAAAGATTGGGAAGGTATGAGCTAGAGCAGATGGAAAGGGTGGAAGACGTATGTAAGATATTCACGGAAGAGATAGGCGCAGAGTGTGAGGCGGTTTGTGGAGTGAGGAGGAGATGCAAGCATGTGCAAGGGACAGCATGGTGGAATGATGAGGTGAAACGAGCTGTGGAAGAAAAGAAGAAGGCATATAGTGAATGGGTAGCGAGTAGAGGTAGGGGAGAAGATGAGAGAGAGAAGAGAGAGGTATATGTGAGCAGGAGAAGGGAGGTTAAGAGACTGGTGAAGGAGAGTAAAAAGAAAGTGGATGAAGAGTTTGGGAGGAATCTGAGTGTGAAATGGAGGGAGAGTAAGAAATTGTTTTGGAAGGAGGTAAAGAAAGTAAGGCAGTGTGAAAAGGGAAATAGTAGGGGAGTGAAAGATAGGAATAATAGATTGTTGGTGAAGAAGAGAGAGATGAGGATTTGTTGAATGTAGAGAGTGAGAGCAGTGCCAGTATAAGTGGTTGGGGAATGGCTGGGAGAAGAAGTGATGAGAGGAGGGAGGAAGAGATCAGTAGGGCGGAAGTAGTGGAAGCGATGAAGAAGATTAAGTTGGGAAAGGCCCCAGGAATTGATGGAGTGTGTGGTGAAATGCTTAGGTATGGGGGTGAGATTGTTGTGTAGTGGATATGGAAGTTGTGTAGATTGGCTTAGGAACAGGGAAGGGTTCCAGAGGACTGGAAATCAGGTATAATTGTTCCTTTATACAAAGAAAAAGGGGAGAGAGAAGTATGTGGTAACCATAGGGGTATTTGCCTACTTAGTGTGACTGGTAAAATATATGGTAGAATACTCATTGATAGGGTTAGGCACATGACAGAGGAGCTAGTTGGAGAAGAACAAGGGGGATTTAGGAAGGGAAAAGGGTGTGTAGATCAGATATTTGTTCTAATATGTTTAGTGGAGAAGTATCTAGAGAAGGGAAGGAAAGTGTATGCTGCCTTCATGGACTTGGAGAAAGCTTATGACAGAATAGATAGGCAAGGTATGTGGAAGGTATTAAGAATATATGGAGTGGAGGGGAAATTGTTGAGTGCTGTGAAGAGTATGTACGAAGGAGCTAGGGCTGCGGTGCGAGTAGATGGTGAGCTGAGTGAGTCCTTTGATCTCAATGTGGGACTGAAACAGGGTTGTGTGATGTCTCCATGGCTGTTTAATATATACATGGATGGGGTTGTAAAGGAGGTGCAGGGTAGGGCAGTGGATGTGGAGGTGGCTCTAATGAATGAGGGTGAGATTTGGAAGCTTCCGGTGTTGCTGTTTGCTGATGATACAGTACTGTTGAGTGAAGATGAATGGGAGTTGCAAGGTTTGGTGAATGAATTTGGGACAGTGTGTAGGAGGAGGAATCTGAAAGTTAATGTAAACAAAAGTAGTTATGGTGTTTGAGAGGATTGAAGTCACAGAGTGTGCAGTGAGGTTGGATTGTGAGGATATGGAGAATGTGAGTGCATTCAAGTACTTGGGTAGTGTGATGAGTAAGGATGGAACTTTGGGGGATGAAGTGCGTGAAAGGGTACAGCAGGGAAGGAAGGTTGTTGGTACACTGAAAGCAGTGATGAGAAATAGGGAGGTGAGTATGGAAGTTAAGAAGTCGCTGCATGATAGTATTGTGATCCCTACCCTGACGTATGGAAGCGAGGCATGGACCTTGCAAGAGGTGAACAAGTCAAGAGTGAGAGCAGTGGAAATGAGTTACTTAAGAGGAGCATGTGGAGTGACGTGGAGGGACAGGTTGACGAATGAAGAAGTGAAGGAACGCTGTGTGGTGGATGTGGATGTGGATGTGGTTGAGAAGATTAGGAGAAATACACTGAGGTGGTTTGGACATGTGAAGAGAATGGAGAATGAACGACTAAGAGGGTGTATGTAGGTGGGTTGGAGGGAGGGAGAGGGAGAGGTAGACCGAGGATGAGGTGGAGGGATGGAGTTGAGAGGTATATGAGGGAGGGGGGGGTGAGTTGGGGGGAGGGTAGTCAAATGGTGGGTGACAGAGCGACTTGGAGGGGTTTTGTCTGCGGCCACCCTTTGCGGGATTAGGGTGTCGGGCTATAGACAGATAGATAGATAGATTATTATTACTATTATTATTATTATTATTATTATTATTACTATTATTATTATTGTTATTATTATTATTATTTTTTTAATTATTATTATTATATTTAAAAAAAAAAAAACTTGGCAACAGCATATAAGGTCAACTTGAAGGGATCAGTGAAGTTTGCCTTTAATTCCTTCATTATGATTTGTCTCGGGAAAGACGAATAAAAATGAATGTTGCAAGAGGGATTTGTACTGACGAAGATGACTTGGTGATGTGTAGGCCTTGTGTGTGTGTGTGTGTGTGTGTGTGTGTGTGTTTAGGAAAGTGAGGGGGGGGGGAGACAAATGCAGTGATGGGGTGGGGGTGGGGTTACAATCCACCCCAGATTCAAAGCCAAGCCAATCAGGCGTCAGTGTCTGTAACTCTATGTAACTCTCGGGAAATCTCAAGCCTCACCTCTGGCCTGTCTGTCTCTCTCCCTTATTTTTATTTTATTGTTCTGATCATTATGCAGTCATGGTTTACGCTGGGAATTATTTGTATATTGCCCTCATCGTCTGCATCTCTCTCTCTCTCGACAATTTTCCAGCCATAAATAGTAGGAGAGTTGAGGTAATGTGGAGCGGCCTGGGACTCTACTGCAGGTGTACTGAGTTAACACCTTTATTCATTATTTATGTTTTGTTTCGTATTTTTTTCCTCTCTTCTTTGTTTCCAGTCTTTTTTCAAATCCTTCTATTTTCTTTATTTCTCAGTTTCCTTCTTCCTTTCCCTTTCACTTCCTTCCACTTCCTTCTTGATATATTTTTCTTTTCTTTCTGTATTTCTCTTTTCAGTCCTTCTTATTCTTTTCTTTTTCCTGTCATCCATCTCTTCTCTCTCTCTCTCTCTCTCTCTCTCTCTCTCTCTCTCTCTCTCTCTCTCTCTCTCTCTCTCTCTCTCTCTCTCTCGACAATTTTCCAGCAATAGATAGTAGGTGTGATGAGGTGATGTGGAGAGGCCAGGGACTCTGCTACAGGTGTGCTGAGTTAACACCTTTGTTCATTATGTATATATTATTAATATCTTTTCCTTTCTTCTTTGTTCTTAGTATTTTCTTTATTTCTCAGTTTCCTTCTTCCTTTCCCTTTCATTTCCTTCCCACTTCCTTGTTGACATATTTTTTCTTTTCTCTCTGTATTTCTCCTTTTCGTTTCTTCTTGCTTTCTTTTCCTTTCTTCCCTCTCTCTCTCTCTTTCTCTCTCTCTCTCTCTCTCTCTCTCTCTCTCTCTCTCCTATATTACAGCCACAAGACTACAAGACAAGTAGGAGCCAAGATTAAGTCAGGTGGAGCTGCCTGAGATTCTAACAAAGGTGTCTCGAGTTCGATCCAAATTGCCGGTTCCTTTTATTCATTCTCATTTCTCTCATTATTACGCATTTTTTTAACTTACTCATTTCCATTCCTTTACACCCGCAACCGCGAAGGGAGAGTGGGTTTTATGATTTGAGCAGTGTGTGTGTGTGTGTGTGTGTGTGTGTGTGTGTGTGTGTAACTGCGAATGATTTTGTCGGAATGAGGACGGATGTCTTGTTCTGAAGGGTTAAGTTTTTTATTTGTGTGTGTTAGAGAGAGGGGGGGGGAGGGAGAGAGGGAAGGAGAGAAAGAGTAACCTATATACTCTGCTTTGCATGTTTAAGAGAGAGAGAGAGAGGGGGAGGGAGAGTACATACTCTTTTGCATGTTTGAGAGAGGAGAGGTGGAGGATTAGAGAGAGAGAGAGAGAGAGAGAGAGAGAGTACAATGTTTTTCATGTTTGAGTTGAGAGAGAGAGAGAGAGAGAGAGAGAGAGAGAGAGTACAATGTTTTTCATGTTTGAGTTGAGAGAGAGAGAGAGAGAGAGAGAGAGAGAGAGAGAGAGAGAGAGAGAGAGAGAGAGAGAGAGAGAGAGACAGACAGACAGACAGACAGACAGACAGGCAGACAGGTAGACAGACAGAGACAGAGAGACAGAGAGAGTACCATGTTTTGCATGTTTGAGAGAGAGAGAGAGAGAGAGAGAGAGAGAGAAAGTAGCGTACAATGCTTTGCATGTCTAAGTTGAAAGAGAGAGGAGAGTTGGAGGGTGAAGGAGGAGGGGGAGGTGGATGGCAGGAGGGGGGATGCGAAGAGGACAGGGAGAGAAAAGTGGGGAGTGAAAGGGAATGCAGTGAAAATATAGAAACGAACACTTGCACAACTCTGAACACACAACAACACATACAGCCACTTCAAAATGTTCTTTACTTGGTTATTTTAATTATTAGAA
This sequence comes from Coenobita brevimanus, assembly GCF_032717465.1. Taxonomy (NCBI): domain Eukaryota; kingdom Metazoa; phylum Arthropoda; class Malacostraca; order Decapoda; family Coenobitidae; genus Coenobita; species Coenobita brevimanus. The sequence continues at coordinate 18,074,494 of NC_137018.1, read as the reverse complement.
ACTGTGCTGAATTTAAACACATCAAACTTTTAGGTCACAAGGTTCATAAGAGGGGTTGCTGAGCAGTCGTAGCTGGAGGTGGGGGAGGGAGTGGAGGGATGTGGGGGAGGGGCAGGGAAGAGTGGGGATGGGCTGGTTTGGGGGTGGGGGGAGATGCGTGATACCTGGATGCAAGTGGGAGGAGATGGTAAAATTTAATGATGCTCTCAGATATACAGCTATTCTCATAATTCTCCTGGCATTATACAGTATACAGTATGGCAGTTAATGGTGGAGGTGTCATTCGAGGCTTGTAATTAGCTGAGGTTTATTAAAACATTTAGCAACTGCGCTGTGATTAGGGGGGTGGCGAGAAGCCGTGAAATATGTACGCAGATACCATTAATAAATATAAAGCACTTTTTTTTTTTTTTTTACTAATAATTCCTCAGTGTCTCTAAAAATTTCTGGAGGAGACTGTAATGCAGATGAAATTGTGTCAGTAGAAAGGCAGGAAGGGTGGTGGCTGTGTGTTTTAGTTTTTATTTAAATCAGATGAACAAATAATGGCAACCTCATCTGGGGACACTTGCCGGCTATGAGCTGCTGTTTCCCGGATAGCGACAGACTCTTTGCTCTTGGAGTGTGGTGTCCTTGAATGTCTGTATTTTTTCTGTGTTTTTTGCGTGTGTGAAGTGAAAAAATGGAATAGTAGGACTAATCAAGGATTGTATGATTTCGAGAGGGCGTGCGGATGACAATGAAGGGGCCAGAGAGACGAAGGAGTGATATGTAAGCTATGTAGAAGGCATAACACGTGGTTGTTTTCATTTTGAGTTTCGTTATCATGAAAAGTAACTTACACACCACCGTCACTATCATTGCAACTCATCATCATCATTATCAACAACATGAGATAAAAGCCACAATAATATTCCATTTACTTTTGTGTTTTTTTCCTTCAGTACTTAATCAGATACTTTTCTTCATGCCTCTACTCTTCTTTCTATTGTACTGTATTTTGTTCTTCATTCGCTCCTTTCTCATGCTTTTTATTTCCTCATTTCCTTCTTTTCCATTGTCACTTTATCTTCCTTTTGTCTTACTCGTTCTCATTCTCCTTTCACTGTTGCCCATTAGGTACATTAGATCAAACCCATAACTATATTACAGCATCACAAGCTATAAGATAGGTAGGAGACAAGATGGAGTAAGGTGGGGCGGCCTGGGACTCTACTACAGGTGTACCGAGTTCGACCCCAGTGCTGACTGGATCTCCTTTTCTTTTTATTATTTCGATTTCTCTTCCTTATTTTCTTTACCTTTCTCTTTTCATCATTTCTTCGTTTGTTATACAATCTTTTTTATTATTATTATTATCCTGCCTTTCTTTTTCCCTGTTCATTTTTGTTCCTTTCCCTCTCAGGTTCTTTATCACTTTTTCTTAGTTGTCACATTTTTTTTTTTTGCTTTGTATTTATCGGTTTCCGCCCCGGATGGGCTCGAAGACGGGTATTGTTTTCACACTGTTTGTCTGTTTGTTTGTTTGTCTGTCTGTCTGTCTGTCTGTCTCGTTGTTAACACCTTTACACGAAAACGACTTGTGCGATTTTGACTAAAATTACAGAGATGATGGGTTATGACCGTCTGACCACCTGATTAAATTTGGGGCCAAACTGGGCCAAGGCAAAAGCTGTAGGCCCCCAAAATGAAAAAAAAACAGACGGGTAAAAATCGTTTTCTCGCCATAACTGCTTTCAAATTCGTCATATCGACATGAAATCAAAACCTAAAGGTGCATCTGCATCCTATAACATGCCTCGTTACATGATGGGGAGGTCACCACCCCGTTTAGCGATAGGAGGGTCATTCTCAGGTGGGCCGGGCCTAAAATTTCAAACGAGCATAAAATTGTCAATTTTCACCCGATTTATTCCAAATTTGATACGTGACATCTTTGACTCGAGATCCTGTTGTGTGTAAACGTCAGTCCTAAAATGATAGCCAGGAACGGGTTTGCTGTGCCTTGACACCGCTTGTTTTTTTTTTTTTTCGCCTTCTTACGTTCTCTCTTCCTTTTTTTTTTCTCTCCTTTATATTAACAGCATCACAAGCTACAAAACACGTGGTAGATGGGATGAAGTAAAGTTATTATTATCACTACTAATCTGTATAAATATCACCATCATCATTACTACCACTACTTTCATAGTCATCATCATCGGCATCATCATTGCCAGTTTCTCAATTTTCTTCTTGCCCGATGCCTTTCCCGTTTTGCCATTTCTTTATTCTCTTTTCTCTCTCTACTCTTTTTCACTCTTTTTCGTTCCTTCTGTCTTTTCTTTCTGCAGTGTATTATAGCAACAAAGCAACAAGGGAAGTGGGAACCAAAGTGGAGTAAGGTGGAGCAGACTGACATTCTAACAAAGGTGTCTTGAGTTCCACCCACAAGAACACTTCGCTCATTTTTACCTTTCTTCTTAAGTTTCCTCTTATTTATCCTTATTGCTTTCTTCATGCTCCTTGTGGTTCTTTTTTGCCTCACTTTTTCTTCTTCTCTTTTTGTATTATTTTATTCTTTTGCCTATGTCTTCTTTCTACCCCATGTCTTATTTTCTATATTTCGTCCTGTCAGTTTCTCTCTCTCTCTCTCTCTCTCTCTCTCTCTCTGTCTCTCTCTCTCTCTGTCTCTCTCTCTGTCTCTCTCTCTCTCATCTGCAGTATTTATTCTTGTTCTTCCTCCTTTCCTTTCTTTTCTATTTAATGTTTTTCTTGTTTCTGTTTATCCTTATTTCCTTAACCGATTGTTATTTCGTTCTTATTTTTTTCATCCTATGTCTTTATGTTTCTCCTGTTCTCTCTTGCTCTCCTACTCTCTCCTTCTCCGTTATTCTCTTTTTCCCCTCTCTCCTAACTCTCGTGCTTTTGCCTTATTTTTTCATTCAGTAATTGCAGCATCACAAGATATAGGAAAGGTAGGGGACAATTTGAAGTAAAGTGGAGCTGCCTGGGACTCAACTACACGTGTATAGAGTTCAGTCCGTCACTAAGAATTTGAGGAAGTCCCCGCTTTATTTATTTATTTATTTTTTTCAATTCTCTCTCAATTTTCTGAGTCCGCTTTCGCATTTTCGTTCCTTTACATTTTTTCTTTGTTTTGTTTACTACTTCATTTACTTTTGTCCTTACTCACCTTTTGTTTTCCTTTCTTTCATTTCCTTTTTCATTTTTGTTTTTCCATGTTTCCTTATTTTTCATTTCATTAGTTTCCTCTTTAGTTTCTTTATTTTTTCCACTGTGCGTTGCTCAGTTCCAATCTTTTCCTCTTGGTGTCTTTCCCTTCTCTTTAATCCCTTACTTTGTAGTTTTCTTTCCTGCTCGTCTTCTTTTCTCCTGTCTTTCTCCTCTACATAACATCACCATAAGCAATACAAGAGAAGTAAGAGGCGCGATGAGGTAAGGTGGAGAGGCCTGGGTCTCGACTAAGGGTGTACAGAATCATCGCCTTTACGATTTACGTTTAAGGAGAAGGAAGGAAACAAAGAAAAGGAAAAAAGAAGAACTATTAATTCCTTGTTTTCTTTCATTAATTCTTTTCCTCTTTTTCTTCTCATTCTTCTTTCTCCTTTCATCCTTTCGTTTTGTCCTCTTTCTTTCCTCTCTTTCTCCTTTTGAGTTCTTTCGTGATTTTTCTTTCATCCTCCTTTTAGTTTTTAGTGTGTTCTTTCAGTTGACTTCCTTCCTTTCAGTTTGCCTTTTTCCTTTTAGTTTCAGTTTTCCTTTCAGTTTTTCATTTTCCTTTCAGGTTTTCTTTTTTCTTCCTTTTTTCCTGCCTCTTTTCCTAACTATATTACTACAATACAATTATAAGAGAAGTAGGAGCCAAGGTGAAGCAAGGTGGTGCGCTCTAGACTTCTGATAAAAGTGTCTCGAGTTCCACCCCTCTGCATGGCTTGGTTCCTTTTCTGTTTTTTCTCATTTAATTCTCTCTCTTTTTACTTCTCTTTCTATCTTGTTTCGTGTTCTGACGTTTTTTATTCATATCCTTTCATTTATATTATTAAATATTTTTTTTCCATCTGTCTTTCATCCTTCATTGTTTTTTCACTTTACTATATTCCATTTCGAAATGATATTTTTTTTCAGTTTTCTTGGTCTTTGTATTTCATTTCCATTCTTTTCTCTATCGTTTTCTTTCTTTCTTTGCCTTTCACCAGTTTTACTTCTTCTTCCCTTCTTTCTGGATTATATTATAGAAGACAAGGAGGAGGCCAGATTAAGTAATTGTCATCAGCAGTAAATGATGTCACCAAACCCATCGTCATCGTTATTATCGCCGTCATCATCATTATCATTATCATCACTGTTAGTCATATTACACTGTAGGTCAAAACCGCAACTACATTACAGCATCACAAACTGCAATCAGGTAGAAGACAAGATGAAGTAAGGTGGAGCGGCCTGGGATTTTACGACACTTGTATACAGTTCAGTTTTTCTCTCTAGTCTACCTACAGTCTCCTTTTCTCTATTTCTTTCATGCTTTCTCTATTCTCTTTCACCTGTTCGTTGTTTTACCTTTTCCTTTTTGTTCTTCATATTCTTCCGTTTCCATTCTACGCTATTTAGTTTTTCGTTTTCTCTCTTTTCAATTCATGTGTATTTTTACCTTTTGTTTTTTTCGTTTCCTATTTTATCCTTGACATTCTATTCTCTTCTCTGATCCCCCACTTTCTCCTTTTCCTTCTCACTCCTCTTCACTTCTGTTTACTTCCTCCATTAAAACACGGCATCACAAGTTACAAGGCAGGTAGGTGTGGAGATGAAGTAAAGTGGAGCGACCTGGGACTCTTACGACAGGTGTACCGAGTAAAGACCTTTACTATTTAGGCTTCATTTTTCTTCTTTCTCACTGTTCTTTCTTTCCTTCTCCATTATCTCATGGTTTGTTTTATTGCAGTCATTTTTCTATTTTTTTCTGAGTTTCCTTAATGGTTTCTTCTTTCCTCATATTATCTTTCTTCTTCCCCATATTTTTTATCTTTTGTCTTTGTTTTTCTGTTTCTTCTTTTAATTCCTTCTCCATTTATCCTTTTCCACCTTATGTAATTATGTTTCTCCTTCCTTTTGTTTCTCTCTCCGTTCTTTCTTCACTATGTTACAGCAACAAACTGCAACAGAAGTAGGAGCCAAGATGAAGTAAGGTGGAGCCGCCTGAGATTCCAACAAAGGTTTCTTGAGTTCCACCCTCTCGGCCTCGTAGGCTTCTTTTTTATTTCTTATATCTCTTCTCCCCCTTCTCTCTCTTTCACGCTTTATTTTGCTTTTGTTCCTTACTTTCTCCATATGCTTTTTTTTTTCATTCCTTCTTTCATAATGTTATTACTTTCTTCCTTCCGCCTTCTTTTTACTTCTTTCTAAATTCTTTTCTTCTTTCTTCCTTCCCTGGTTACTGTGTTTATTCATTTTGTTTTTTTCTTCTATTTACTTATATTTCTTTTCACATTATTGTTGTCTTTTTCACAATCTTATTCTCCTTTTCCTTGTTTTTCACATCCATCCTGCTTTCTAGCTCCCAGATATTACCGTGTCAGCAGGTAGCAGAGAGGCAGGAGGGTAGTTGAAGGGGTGTATTTATCCTCACTACTAACCTACTGTACACTGGATCCAGAAAGTATCGGTGCACACTTGGCGCCAAACACTTTGACACCACGGACGTTGGCTGTTGGAAAATGCTGGATGATTTTTGCCCACGTTAGTAACCCTCCTTACATAAGGATGCCATATATCTCTTGCTTGTGACGTTTTCTAGTCGGTGTTGTTATTGTTTGTATATTCAGATGATAACAGATCAATGTTCTTGCAACTTCATAGGTATCATCGTACCCTTCATGCGCCATTCTTTACTGAACTACTGTACGTAATCAAAATCATCATCAAAACCCTTGTCACTACCACCATCACCACCACTACTATCATCATAACACTAACACCACTACCATTAACGGCACCATGATTATCTTCATCATTAGGACAGTTTTTATTACTTTTACCAAAACTAAAGCATCTCCATCACCATCACCAGCCTAACCATCATCGTCATCATTATCTGTATTAGATCTAATCCTTAACTAAATGCATCACTGTAATCTACAACAGAGGTAGGAGGCGAGGTAAAGTAAGGTGGAGTGGCTTGAGACTCTACTGCAGATGAACAGAGTTCAAACCTCCATATTCCTTATTATACACTTTCTTTTTTTTTTTTTTAATTTTTACTTTGTCAATAGCCTTTATTTATAATTTCCTGTCTAACTTCATTGTCTTTTTTTGTCTGGTTATTGTTTATTTTTTTCCTTCATCCTTGCTTTCTCTTTTTCCGTCTCGTTTCTTTCATTTTCTCTTTCTTTCTTTCCTATCATTGCATACGATTAATGTAATAGTTTGCCACACGGACTCAACATAGTTGTCAGTGGCGGAATTTAAACCATATGGATGATACTACCCGTGATGACCGCTCTCCACCATAGTTCATAAGTACCACCTTAGTTATTGCTGTATTTATTGATGGCCAGTAATATTTTAGCAGGTAAAGGTTAGCCCATAAACTAACAGACATCTCCCTCACCACCACTACAATCATCACCACCACCACTACCATCATCATCATCAGTGTTATCATCATCATTTACTTAGATCATATCCATAAATGTATCACATCATTATAAGCTACACGAGAGGTAGGAGGCGAGGTGAAGTAAGGTGGAGCGGCCTGGCACTCTGCTACAGGTGTCGAGAGATCGACCCTCAATCGCTTCTTTTTATTTTCCTCGTTTCATTTTTTCCTTTTTTTCTCGTTTCTTTTTTCCCATCTATTATCGTTTTATTTCTTACTCTCATTTTTTTTTTCTATTTTCTTTCTCAGTTGTTGTTACTTTCATACTTGTACTTCTATTCCAATTGTTTCATTGTTTACGTATCATTTCTATCCTATTATTTCTTTCCTTTCCGGCTACACTCTCTCTCTCTCTCTCTCTCTCTCTCTCTCTCTCATTTTTTTTCCATATTATAGCATCACCAGGCACTATTAGTTAGAAAGTGGGCTGAAGTAAAGGCATCGTCGTCAGTAATAAAGTAATGTACATCACCATCATCAACCATACCACTACTACCACCCCTGACTTCATCATCATTATCATCATCATCCATACCACTTCCACCACCCCTGTCATCATCAACATCATCATGATCATCATCACCACTGCTACCACCCCTATCATCATCATCATCATCATCATCATTGCACAGAAAATTTTCATTATAATCATAAGTGCTAATCCAAACCATCATCACCATCGCCACTACCACCACCACCTTGGCCATTTCATATCAAAGCCATATATATATTACAGCATTACAAGCTGCTAGAGAGGCAGGAGGCGACATGAAGTAAGGTGGAGCGGCCTGGGACTCTACTACAGGTGTACTGAGTTCAAACCTTCACCTTCATTTCGAGCTTCTAATTTTCATATATATTTGCTTCATCTTCTGCTTTCTTTTTGACTTTCTCGTCTTTATTTTTCATTTTCCATTTTTCTAGTCTTTTTCTCTCTTTCCCTTTTACTAGTTTTTTTTAAATTATAAAATAGGTAGTTACATAAGAGGTAGTAGGAGAGATGAAATAGTTTGTCATCATCAGTGATGTCCTACGTCATATTCATCATCATCACCTCAGAACTGTCACCATCGTCATTATCAATACAAGTGTCATTACTGTTGAAATAACGTAAATCATCAGTATACTCGATATCGTTACCACCACCACCACCACCACCACTACCGTCAATATAATCACCGTCATCATAAACATCATCATCATCATCATCCATATGTTTCTCAGTATTGTTACAATAACTAACATGACTATTTTCACCACCACCACTATCGTCATCACTATCACCAGCAGCACCATTAGAAACATAAGAACAATCCACATTTATTTTACAGCGTCACAAGGTACATAAGAGGTAGGAGATGAGGTGAAGTAAAGTGGAGCGACCTGGGACTCTACAACAGGTGTACTGAGTTAACACCTTCACCTATACCTCGCAGAGCATAGTTTTCCTTAATACACTCTTTTCGTCTTATATCTTCCTTGTTCTCTCTTTCTCATTTTCCTTCTCATATCCTTCTCTTTTTCTTTTCCATCTCCTTTTCTTTCTTTTTCTTCCTTTCGCCTTTCTTCACTATATTACAGTAATAAAGCAACGATAAAATAAGGAGTCAAGGTGAAGTACGATGGATCAAATTATGATTATAACAAAGGCGTTACGTGTTCGACTTAAATATTTAAGTTTCTCCTTTTTTATGCCTTTCTTTCTCATTTCCTGTTTCATCCATTTTCCTTATTCCTCTTTCTTTCCTTTTGTGTTTCTTCTGCTTTTGTGTCCTGCTGTTTCTTCATTTCTTCTTTTCTTTCCTTATGGTTGGTTTCGTTTTAAACTATGTGTTCCTTTTTACCTTTTCTTCTTTATTTGTATCACTTGTTTATAGATTATTTCAACGTCCTCTTCATTTTCGTTTTAATTCTTCATTCTTTTAGTTATATCTTCTTATTTCCTTCATTCCCACAGTCTGCATTTTCCCCTTTCTTTATTTCTTTCTTTTTCCATTTAATTACACCATCACAAGCTACAAGAAAGCTAGGGAGATCAAGTCAGGTTGTCGTCTTTACAAAACTACTTTGCTAGCCATTTTTTTTTTATAGTTTATTCATTTATTACATTGTCATATACAGTAATTTTTTTGTAATCAAATAATGCAGTCTGTATAATATGGTGTATTGTTCAGGTAAGGAGTTGTGCAGTACATGTCTGGTCTACCTGTGTATCAACTTTATCCATTTTATTGTTTATTGTCTAATTAAAAAGTTGTACTCCAGTTCAGTTAATTTCTTCATGCTATCACCGTTACTACTCGTATTATCATCACCACCGCCATCATCATCATCATCAATATCACCACAGTCACCAATAACTAAATTAGGTCAGAGGTACCACTTACTGCATCACAAGGTAGAAAGAGATAGGGGGCGAGCTAAGTAACGTCATTATTAACAAAAGTAACTTATATAACCATCATCATCATCATCATCATCACTGCCAGCACAATAGTCAGTCACACAGACTTACGTACTATAATACATCACAAGCTACAAGAGAGGTAGGAGACAAGATGAAGGAAGGTTGAGCGGCCTGGGACTCTACTACAGGTGTGCTGATTTAACACATTTATCATTTACAACTCATCTTCCTTCTTTACCTCTTTTTTCCCTCCTTCACACTTATTTCACTTTTTTCATCGTTCTTCCTTTTCTTCCTTCTTTCTTGCTTTCCCTTTGTCACGGGGTTTTTATAATATCACGGTGTTTTTAAAATAATTGCTAAATATTATTTAATTGATACTAATATTCAATAATATTGAACAGCTGGGACAATGATTGTCTTGCTAAATCAAGCAACGATTACTTTACGCTGGCCTGCTTCGCACGATTTTCTCAGAACGAGAATTTATAAACTTTCTCAACAGTACACAGCAGAGACTAATTACTCAATTGCTGTTACTGTACTGTTAGCCTCTGGAGAAAGTTACTTCACCCCTGACAATAAATAACTAATACTAATTATATCATCAGGTTCTTGCTGATGCTTAACTCCTAGGTGGCACAACGGATTTTAAGCTTAATACACAAAACTGGCCTAAGTACCAGTTATGAAAGGCAAACGTTTATGCAAGCTAGGAGCTATAAGAGAAATAAGCTTAACTGCAGAGAAATGAAACGAGTTTACATTACATTAAGCTCAAGCAAAAGAACTGTTAAATTTATTGATTACAAAATAAATTTAACATAACAATTCAAAATCAAATTAATGAGATCGCACTCACTCACTCACACAAAAGCTAAATACTTACGCCTAGGAAAAAACACCTTAATTAAACTCTTAAACCTAGGAAAATACAAAAGGAAATACTGGTCGATGAATGCTGTGTATCACCCAAAGCTGGAGAGCTAAGGCTGGGAGTACTGGAGGACTGTGAAGTGGAGTTTGGGTACTAGCTGACCTCTCACACTGCTGGCACAGGACCTCTCTCCGTCACAGCAACAACTGGACTGCATAAGTCGTGGGAAAAGAGAAGGGAGCACTAGGCCGTATTTTTAACGGTCGAGTGAGCGAAACGCGCCCAAAACAAATCGCTCAGCGGAAGCGCTAATGTCTCACAGAGAGACAATCACGAATGACAATGAAAAATTGATTTGACAAAGCTTCCGTCCGAATGAGCGGTTAACTGAACGATAAACAGTGAGTTTTCCACTAATAGTTCGTGGCTTCTCACAAAAGGGAAATGTCGCGAATTTGATTCGTGACACCCTTCTTCCCTTTTTTGCTTTCTCAGTATACTTTCTTTTTCAATTTTTTCTATTTCCTCTCTCTCCCTCTCTGTCTCTGTCTCTCTTGTCTCTCTCTCTCTCTCTCTCTCTCTCTCTCTCTCTCTCTCTCTCTCTCTCTCTCTCCTATCTTTGTCTTCGTCCTTATCTTCCCATTTCTCTGTCTCAATTCTTTCTTCACTAAATTATAGCAATACAGGAATAAGGAGAAGTAGGAGTCAAGGTGAAGTAAGGTGGAGCGGCCTGAGATTCTAACAAAGTGTCCCTTGTTCCACCCTCGCTAGCAGGCTCCTTTTTATATTTCTTTCTCATTTTCTTTATCTCCATTATTATTTTGTTTTTTATTCTCCTATTGTCTTTCTTCTTCCGATCTACCTTTCTGTCCCGATCTAATACTCTCACTCCTTGTGTTCTTTCTTTCTAAATTCATCTTTCCATTTTGTCTTTCACCTTTTCAGTTTATTCTTTTTCTTTCTTTTTCCACCATTATTTCCCTTTTCTACCCCTTTGAACTGTGATAGGTTTTTAGTGTGCCACCGAGTTTCCCTCCCCCCCCTCTCTCTCTCTCTCTCTCTCTCTCATCTGCGGTATTTTTTATTGTTCTTCCTCCTCTTCTTTCCCTTTTTTCCCATTTGTGATTATTCTAATTTCCTTTTCGGATTGGTGTTTCTTTGTCACTTTTTTTTCATCCTATATCTGTATCACTTTCCTGTTCGCTCTTGCGCTCCTGCTCTCTTCTGCTCCATATTTATTACTTTTCCCCTCTCTCTTAACTCTCTCACTTTATTCTTAATTTTCTTTCAGTAATTACATCATCATAAACTACAATGGGGGTAGGAGACATGATAAGGTACGGTGGAGCGGCCAGGAACTCCACTACGCGTGTATAGAGTTCAGTCCTTCACCAGAAGTGAGATTGTTTCCTTTTTTTCATTTCTCCCTTAGTTTTCTGGATCCGCTTTTGTTTTCTCTCTGTCTCTCCTTTTCTTTCCTTTACTTACTACTTTATTTACTTTTGTCCTTTCTCACCTTTGATTATTTTTCCCTGTTTTTATTTCATACATTTCCTTCCATGTTTTTCTATCTTACTTTTTCCTTATTTTTAATACCCTATGTTTTGGTATTATTTTTTTTTTTCCCCCAATGTGTTGTTTATTTCCAGTATTTTGATCTTGGTTTCACTTCGTTCCCTTTAATCCCTTACCTTTTCGTTTCAGTGCCTACCCTTTTCTCTTGTACATTTTTTCTCCTGTACATAACATCAGCATAAGCAACAAGAGAAGGAGGAGGCGAGATGAAGTAAGGTGCAGCTGCCTGGATGTCTACTACGCAAGTACAGAATTAACTCATTTACGATTTGTTTCATTTTTCTTCTTTCTTCCGTTACTTTCTTTCCATTCTTCTACTTAATTCTTTGTTTTCTTTCTTTAATTCTTTTCTTCGTTTTCTTCTCATACTTCTTTCTTTCTCCTTTCCTCCTTTCTTTTTGTCCTCTTTCTCTCCTCTCCTTTTGAATCCTTTCGTGATTTTCTTCTTTCCTTTCAGTTTTTCTTCCTTTCAACTTGTCTGTTTCCTTTTATCGTTTTCGTTTAAGTTTTCCTTTTCCTATTATTATTATTTTTTTTTTTTAATATTTCCTCAGTTTTCTTTTCCCTGTTTTCCTTTTTCCTTCCTTTCTTCATGCCTCTTTTCCCAACTATATTACTGCAATAAAACTATTAGAGGAGTAGGAGCCAAGGTGAAGTAAGGTGGAGCGGCCTGAGATTCTAACAAAGGTGTCTCGAGTTCAACGCAAAACTCTGCGCTCTTTCTTCTTTCCCACATTCTTTTCTGTCTATTTTTTTCTTTTCCGTTTATTGTCTTCTTATTTCTCGTTCTCCTCTCGTTCTGTTTACATATCCTCTTTCTTTGTCCTTTTATTTATACTTTAAAATCTTTTCTTCCTTCGGTCATTGCCAGTTTTTTCTCTTTCAGTTTCTCTTTTTTTTTCTCCCATTTTGTAATTCTGTTTATATTCTCTCATTATATTAGCCCTTATGTTTGTTTTTTTTCATTTATTTTTTCCTCTTCATATTTTCTATTTTCTCCAATTCTTGATTTCTCCTTCTTCCTCCCTTCTTCCGCTGTATTACGACACTCCAAGTTACAGGACAAAGAGGAGACCAGATTAAATAAGGTTATTGTAATCGGTAGTAACTTACATCACCAGATCCATCGTAATCATCATCAAGTATACAATGTTCATTATTCTCCTCAGCTTTCAGCTACCGGTACATCACCATCGCCATCACTCTAGTGACCATCATTCTGGACCATATTGTTATTCTTTTCAAAACTCACCACCATCATCATCATCACTGTTAACTATATTACACTGTAGGTCAATTACATTACAGCATCACAAATTACAATGTGGTAGGAGACAAGATGAATTAAGGTGGAGCGGCCTGTAACTCTACCACGCGTGAATAGAGTTCAATCCGTCACCTCCACCTTTGCGACCATCTTTTATTTCTTTCTCATTTTCTGTATTCTCTTTCACCTTTTCTTAGTTTCCATCTATACCTTTCGGTCCATCATTTTCTTCCTTTTTAATTTTAAACATTTTATTCTTTTTCTTTATCATTTTTGTATGTGTATTTAACGTTTTTTTCATTTCCTATATTTTCTTTAACGTTCCTTTCTCGTCTCTTATCCCTTACTTTCACCTGTTCCTTCTCACTCCTCTTGTCTTCTGTTAGCGTCCTTCATCACATCACGGTATCACAAGCTACAAGGCAGGTAGGAGTCGAGATGAAGTAAAGTGGAGCTACCTGGGAATCTTACTACAGGTGTACCGAGTTAACATCTTTACTATTTATGCTTTATTTACCTTCTTTCTTTCATTCCTTTCTCTCCTTATCCCTTATTTCATATTTTGTTTTATTCCAGTCCTTTCGTTCCTTGTCAGTTTCCTTACTGCTTTCCTCTTTCCTCATTTTTTTCTTCTAAGTTTAATTATTTTCACCTTTCTTTTTCATGATTCTCCTTTTTTTATTTCTTTTTGTTTCCAATTCTTCTTTATCTCCTTTTGTTTCTCCTTACTTTTGTTCTCTCTTTCCTTTCTTTCCGCACTATATTACAGCAACAAACTACAAGAGAAGTAGGAGCCAAGGTGATGTAAGGTGGAGCGACCTGAGATTCTAACAAAGGTGTCTTGAGTTCCAACCACAAGGTATCTGCCTCCGCTCCTTTTTATCTGTCTGTCTGTCTGTCTGTCTCTCTCTCTCTCTCTCTCTCTCCATATATTTTCTTTTTGTTTGATATTCGTCTTTCGTCCTGTTGCAGTGTCTTTCCTTCCTTCATTATCGTTATTTACTATTGCTTTCTCCTTTCTATCCTTTTACCTTCTTTCTCTGTCATTATCTTCTTTTTCCCACTTTATCTTTTTCTTTTCCGCCCACTTTCTCTCTCCTCTTTAATTTTTTGTATATGACATTACACCATTACAATCTATAAGGAGTTACAGTACGAGATGAATTGCTGTTATTACCGTCATTAGCATCATTATCATCGTCATCGTCATCATCATAAGCATCTTCTTCGTGTCCCAGAAAATTCTTAATAAGAACTAATCCTATCACCATCATCACTATCACCACCATCACCACGTTTAGCTACTACAGATAAAAGCCACATCTATAATACAACATCACAAGCTAGAAGTGAGGCAGGAGGCGAAATGAAGTAAGGTGGAGCGGTCTTGGTCTCTACTACAGGTGTACCAAGTTATAACCAATTTCGTCACTGTCTCCTTTTCTTCTCCTTCTCTTTCTACTCTGTCTTGCTTTGTTCCTCCTTTTTTCTCTCTCTCTCCATTCAGTACTTCTTATTTTCCTTCAGTCCGTCTCCCACCTTATATTTCTTCTCGTCTCATCTTTCCATCGTTCTTTCCCCACAACATTACATCGTTGCAAGCTACAGGAAAGGTCGACGAAAAAGATGAAGTATGGTGGAGTGGTCTGAGACTACCACAGGTGTACCGAGTTAACACGTTTGCCATTAATACTTCATTAGATTCATTAGTTAACAGCCTCAAAGCTCTCCTAAGTCACCGTCAGCATCAACACCACCATCACCATTGGTAACTTAAGATCAAATCCATCAATATATTACAGCATCACATCTTCAAGACAAGTAGGAGACATTTTGAAGCAAGGTGGAGCGACCAGGAACTAAATTACTGGTGTACCGAGGTCTGCCCTTATCCGTTGTGTCTCCTTTTCTTTCTGTCTCCTTCTGCTTTGTGTCATATTTTTATGTTTCTCAGTTTCTTTCTTTCTCTCTTTATCTCTTTCTGCCTTTCCTCGTTCTCTCTTTCTCCAGCTGCTTCCATCATAAGATACTTTGCGGTAGGAGGCGAGATGGGTAGATTATACAAGATGAAGCGGCCTGTGACTTTACTACACGTGTACCGAATTAACACCTTTACTGTTTATTCCAAATTCTTCCTTGTTTCTCCTTTTCCTTCTTGTCTTCTTTGCTTCACGATATGGGTCATTCTCGTCCTCCTTCCCTACTTCTTTCTTGATCAGAAATTTCTTCCCCTAAATTCCGTTCTTCCTCGTCCTTATTACTTTTTTGTCTTCTCCACATCCGTTTGTTCTGTCTTCCTCCTTCATTTCATTGTCTTTTCCTCACTTCTTTATTTTCTTCCTCCCTTCTTCCGTCACTAGAGTAGATCAACGTAACAAAAAGAGAAATAGGAGTCCAGGTGAAGTAAGATGGAGCGACCAACAAAGGTGTCTCAGGGACCTCAACAACTTCTTCCACACCGAGGATCCTGTGTGTGTGTGTGTGTGTGTGTGTGTGTGTGTGTCCATTAGCATCACCCACGTCGAAAATTGTGTATACTTTTATATATCATCACAATTATAACAGAGATAGGAGACAGGATGGAGTAATATGGAGCGGCCTGGGACTGCTGTGTGTGTAATGAGTTATATCCTCAGTCTGCTTCCTGTCCCCACTTCTCTGTTTCCTTCTGCTCTTTATACTTCTTTTTCGCTTTCTGTATTTTCTTCCTTCCTCACTCATTCTTCCTTGTCTTATTCCTATTCTCTCTGTCTTTCTCTACAATATTACGTTATTACCGTCTACAAGAGAGGTAGGAGGAGACATGATGTAAGGTGGAGCCGCCTGGGACTCTACTATAGATGTACCGAGTTCAAACCTTCACCCTCTCTGTACAGCTTCTCCTTTTCTTCCTTTTTTTTCTCCTTCTGCCTTCTTTTGAGGATTTTTTTTTTTTGCTTTCTTTTCTTTATTTCTGAATTAACTTCCTTTTTTCTAGTCTCTGTCACTATTTTCTTCTTTTTCCTTTCTTTCCTGCAGCGTACGAGTAGTAAGTTACTAATGACAGAAATGGAGATGAAGTAAGATTTTTATCATCGCTATTGTTCTACATCTTTGGGGGAGGCGGTGGCAGAATCGGTAGAGAGGCTGCCTTCGGCCCTAATGGACCCAGGTTCGATTAAGGATTTGAATGTCTTAAAAAGCAGACTATTCTGAACTACAAGATGTCCCGCCGACATGTCATAAAAGTACCCCCGCTAATACCAGTATACCAGTCCCGTATGAGACAGCCCTAGCATGTATTCAGTATGGATGGTGGGTGTTGGCGCCGAAGTAGTGACATGTGGCGATGCAGGACTACTGGGCCCCAAGGATGACTACTAGGACTTGGGAGTAGGCCCTGAAGCCTTTGCCTAGAGTTGGACACATTAAAAAAAAATCATCATCATCATCATCATTACCTCAGTAGTCACCATCATTACTCATATTATATTTGAGAATGAAAGACTGACGAAGAGGGTGTATGTAGGTGAGGTGGAGGGAGGGAGAGGGAGGGGTAGACCGAGGATGAGGTGGAGGGATGGAGTTGAGAGGTATATGAGGGAGGGGGGGGTGAGTTGGGGGGAGGGGAGTCATATGGTGGGTGACAGAGTGACTTGGAGGCGTTTTGTCTGTGGCCACCCTTTGCGGGATTAGGGCGTCGGGCTATAGATAGATAGATAGATTTTTGATACAGTTAAAATAACGTAAATCACCATTACCACCACCACCATTATCTCCACCACCACCAACACCAATATACAATTATCAACATCATTATCATCGTCATCATCATCGTCCATTGGTTTAACATCATTATTACGAATACTATCAGCACCACCAACACCATTATCGTCATCACAATCACCAGCAGCACCATGAGCGACATAATTTCAATCCACGTCTATATTACAGCATCACAAGGTATAAGAAAGGTAGGAGGCGAGCTGAAGTAAGGTGGAGCGGCCTGGGACTCTACAACAGGTGTACCGAGTTTACACCTTCACCCATACTTCGTAGAGCTTTGTTTTCGCTAGTCCATTTCATTTAGTCTTATTTCTTTCTTGTGCTGTCTTTTACAATGTCTTGCTAATTTCTGTTCCTTTTTCCTTTTCGTCTACTTTTCTTTCTCTTTCTTCATTCCTCTCTCCCTTTTTCACTTTGGTACGGCAATAGAGCAACGAAAAAATAAGGAGCTAAGGTGAAGTAAGGTGGAGCAGACTGAGATTCTAACAAGGTGTCTCGAATTCTACCTAACACTCCAACTAACGCTTTTTTTATTTTTTCGTTCTCATTTTTTTTCCTTCATCCTCCTTTCATTTTCCGTTTCTTCTGCTTTTGTGTGTTGTTCTTTCTCCTTTTCTCCTTTTCTGTCCGTATGTTTGGTTTCGTTTTTAATTGTGTGTTACTTTATAATTTTTCTCTTTACTTCTGTCACTTGTTCATCTTTATAATTTTGGTCTAGTTCTTTTTCATTTTCATCTAATTCTCTCATTTTTTCCCTCCTGCTTTCCTAGTGTCTTTATTTTCCCCTTTCTTTTTCTCTTCGTTTCTTCATTTAATGACACCATCACAGGCTGCAAGATTGGTAGGGAGATGAAGTCAGGTTATCCTCTATACTAACCTACGTAAAGAGCCAATTATTTCTATGGTTGATTCATTTACTGTACTACTTTCTCATATTATAATTCGTGTGTAATCAAATAAAGCAGTCTGTATAATATGACCTATTGTTTCAGGTATGGAGTTGTGCAGTACCTGTCTGGTCTACCTGTGTGAATACTAACTTTATCCAGTCTATTGTTTATTGTCTCATTAAAAGGTTGGTTGCTCGGTTCACTTAATTTTTTCATGCTAACACCGTAACTATTATCACCATCATCATCATCATGATCATTACCATCACAATCACTAATAGTTACAGATAAAAGCTGCCACTTATAGCATCATAAGCCAGAAAAAAGATAGGAGCCATAATTATTAACAATAGTAACTTTTTTAACCGTCATCATCACCACCACCACCACCACCACCACCACCACCACCACCACCACCATCATCATCATCATCATCATCATCATCACTGCCAGCACCATACTTAGCCACACAGACCTAGGTACTACATCACAAGCTACAGGAGAGGTAGGAGGGTACATAAAATTAGGTAGATAGGCCTCGGACTCTACTGTTAGTCTACCGAAATTTCTTTATCAAACATATTTAAGTTTCCATTTCTTCCCTATCTCTCTTTCGTTCTCCTTTATCTCTTGTTTTGTTTCATTTCCTCCCTCAGTGTCTTTCTTCTCCTTTATCCCATGTTTTGTGTCATTTCCGTCCTCCTTTTCAACCCTACTTCTCAATTTCCTTTCCCTCTCCTTGTCTTCATTTTTTTTTTTTTTTTGAATAACAGAACGGAGGAAGGAAAAACAAATGAATTAAATAAATAATCCATACACCAGATTACTGGCGTCCTCCATTCATTAAAAATCATTTCCTTTCCTGCTTTTTCTTTATTTTTCTTATTCAGTCTGCCTTATCTTTCGTCTTCTTTTCTCCTTTTGACCAATTTCATTCTTCCTTCTTTCTTTCCTATCTTTTTTTTTTTTCCTCCTTCACTATATTACAGCAGTAAACCAACAAGAAAAGCAGGAACCAAGGTGGAACAAGGTGGAGCGGCCAGAGATTATAACAAAGTGGTCTGACGCTCTATCCGACGTAGGGGTTCCTTTTGTTTTATTTTGTTTTTTTCAAAATTTTCACCTTCCTTTTTTCCATTTTATCTTGTTTCGATTTGTTTTACGTCTTTTGTCCCTTTTCCTATTTCTTCCTTCCTTCCTTCTCTTTTGTTTCATATTTTTAGTCCTTTCTCCTTTGTGTAATCTTATCAACTGTTTTCTTTAATCCTACTTTCTGTCCCCCATTCGTTACTTTTTTTTTTTCTTGTTTTTTTCTCCTTGTATTTTTTCCCTTCTATATCTCTCTTTCTTAATTTCCTCCTTTTTCCTCATTTTTCCTCTCTTCCTTTTTTTCTTTCTACAGTATATTACAGCATGACATACTACGTCAAATAAGGTTAACATTTTTACTAGTAATCTGCGTCACTATCACCATCATTATCACCTTCACCACCATCACCATCATTACCACCTTCACTACATCATTATCATTACCACCTTCACCATCATCACCATCATTACCACCTCCGCCATCATCACCATCGTTACCATCTCAGCCACCATCACCACCTTTACCATCCTCACCATCATTACCACCTTCACCATCATCACTATCATTACTACCTCCACCACCATCACCATTATTAATTCCTTCGCCATCGTTGTCTCCTTCACCGTCATCACAATCATCATCGTCATCATTTTCTAAACATTATCATTTTTTAAAACAATTACTAACTTAAATCGCCATCACCATCATCACCACCACCATTAAAATCACCACAACAATCACCACCAACACTACCACCACCATTTGCTACATCAGATCAAACCCACAACTACATTTCAGCATCACAAGCTACAAGAGAGGTAGAAGGGTAGTTGAAGTAAGGAAGAGCTGCCTGGGACTCTACTACAGGTGTACAGAGTTAACACCTTTACGATTTACAACTTATTTACTTTTCTTCCTTTCCCTTCCCCCCATCAGTCTTTTCTTTATTCTTTTTTCACGTCTTATTTCATTCTTTTCTTCATTCCCACCTTTTTGTCAATATCCTTTTTGCCTACATCCCCTCCGAGTCTTCTTTGTACCTTCTCCATTTTTACTCTCTCTTCTTTTTCAGTTCTTTTTTACTTCTTTCTCTCTTTCTTACATTTTTTCCTTCACTGCTATACAGCAATAAAAGAACAAGAGAAGTAGCAGCCAAGGTGAAGTAAGGTGGAGCGGCCTGAGATGCTAACAAAGGTGTATGGAGATCCTCCCTGGCATCTCACTCGTTCCTTTTTATATTTCTTTCTCATTTCCATTTTACTCCATTATTCTAATATTTTTCTTATTCCTCTTTTGTCCTTTCTTTTTCTGATCTGCCATTCTGTCCCTGTCTACTCCCCTTACACTTTTTCTTCTTTCTCATTTCCTTTTACCTTTTTTCTCCAATTCTTCTTCCATATATATATTTATTTCCACTGCCATTTTTCCTTGATACTTCGCGCTATGATAGGTTTGTAGAATTCTCTCTCTCTCTCCTTTTGTGCGGTATTTCTTGTTTATTCCTTTACTTTCTTTATTTATGAAATCTGATTATCTTGTTCCGGCTTTTCCTTACTTCTTTTCCTGACTCCTAATTCTTTGTCTTTTTTCTTATATTTTAGTTCTCATCTAAAATTTGTATATTTCTTCTGTTCGCTCATGCTCCATTCACCCCCCCCCCCTCCCTCTGAACTGTCATGAGTTTTCCTCATTTTTCTTTCAGTAATTACATCATCACAAACTGTAATGAGGTAGGAGACAAGATGAAGTAAGGTGGAGCAGCCTGGGACTCTACTACACGTGTACAGGGTTCAGTCCTTCACTCGGACTTCCCCCTCAGTCTGCTTTTCTTTATTTCTCCCTCCTTGTCTATTCTTTTTCACTTTTTTTTTGTTTTCGCCTTTACTTTTTCTTCTTCGTTTTCTACCTTTTTCACTCTACCCAATTTAATTGTCTTTTCTCTCTCTCTTTTATATGTGCATTTTTGCTGTTTTTGTTCCCTTATCTCGTACTTTCTCCTGTTTCTTCTCACTCCTCTTCACTTCTGTTTACTTCCCTCCATGAAATCACGGCATCACAAGCTACAAGGCAGGTAGGAGTCGACATGAAAAGTGGAGCGACCTGGGCCCCTTACTACAGGTGTACCGAGTTAACACCTTTCCTATTTATGCTTCATTTTTCTTCTTTCTCTCTTTACTTACTTTCCTTTTCCAGTATATCATGTTTTGTTTTATTTAATCCCTCTTCACGTTTTTCGTTCTCAATTTCCTTAATTATTTGCTCTTTCCTCATATTTTCTTCCTTCCCTTACTTTTTTCTTTCTCTGCTTTTCTCTAATTAGTCTTTGTTTTTTTGTTCCTGCTTTTTATTCCTTGTTCTTTTACATTTCTCCCTTATCTCATTTTATTTCTCCCTTTTGTTTCTCTCTCCTTTCCTTCATCACTATATTACAACAACAAACTACGAGAGAACTAGGAGCCAAGGCGAGGTAAGGTTGAGCAGCCAGAGATTCTAACAAAGGTGTCTCGAGTTCCGACCTCTCTCTCTCTCTTTCTCTCTCTCTCTGTGGATGCTGCCTTTTGTTTATTTTCTCTCTCTCTCTCTCTCTCTCTCTCTCTCTCTCTCTCTCTCTCTCTCTCTCTCTTTCTCTCTCTCCATTATTTCATGTTTTGTTTTATCATCATCACCCTCATCATCATCAACCTCATCACCATCACAACTACCGTCATCATTACCACTGCAGTCATCATCATGATCATCAGCGACACAGAGCAAAACGCCATTATACAGTATCACCTTCAACTGGAGAGCTACGAGGCGAGATTGAGAAAGAGCATAATCATCAGTGCTAATCTAATGTATATCATCATAATCATCATCACTACCACCATATTTATCATCATTCACCATCACTACTGTCTTCATCAGTCATCTTTCATCATTACCGTCTTCATCGTTGATCATCATTATCATCCTTACTACAGTCATCACTATCATCATCATGCATCATTATCACCATCATCATCATCATCATCATCATCGTCCTCAGCATCCATCATCATCCATGCAGTTATCGATCAGAGCTAGCCTATATCACCATTCCACCACCACCACCACCACCACCACCACCACCATTAGGAACCATGAAGTCACAGCAACATTAGAACATCACAAGCAACAGCAGATGTAGGAGACAAGATGAAGTAAGGAAAAGTTTGAGCCAAGGTGGAGTAAAGTGGCACGGCCTGAGATTCTAACCAAGGTGGCCTAGTTCCACCCTATTGAGGATTGCTCCTTTTTATCACAGGAGGATTTGTCTTCTTAGTATAATAAAGGAAAAGGATATGGTTATTTATTGACAGAGTTAGAGAAAAAACAGAGGAATTAGTTGCAGAAGAACAGGAAGGATTTGGGAAGGGAAGAAGTTGTGTAGATCAGATATTCATTCTTAAGCCTTTAATGGAAAAGTTTCTACAGAAGGGAAAGAAGTTGTATGCGGCCTTCTTCGATCTGGAGAAGGCATATGACAGGGTGGATTGACAAGGAATGTGGGAAGTATTAAGAATATTTGGAGTAAATGGGAAGATGATGAATGCCGTGAAGAGTATGTATGAATGGGCTAAGGCTGCAATATGTGTGGATAGTGAACTGAGTTAATTTTTCTATATGAGTGTTGGATTGAACAAAAATGTGTCATGTCCCCAAGGTTGTTCAATCTGTATATGCGTAGAGTTATGAAAGAGGTACAGGGTAGGGCAGTGGATATTGAGGCGACCCTAATGAGACTGGGCAGTGTTTGGAAACTCCTCGTACTGTTGTTTGCAAATGATACGGTATTGTTAAGCGAAGGCAATGGGGAACTGCATGGCTTGGTGAATGGACCTGGGAGAGTGTGTACGAAACGGAATCTAAAGGTGAATGAAGGGAAGGATAAAGTAATCGTCCTCGAGAGAAATGAAGCCGTTGAATTTAAAGTGAGGCTGAATAAGGAGAAAATGGAAAACGTGAGTGCGTTTATGTAGTTAGTTAGTGTGATGGGTAAGGATGGAAGTTTAGAGGGTGAATTGCTTGAAAGTGTACAACAGGGAAGAATGGTTGCTTGTTCTTTGAGCGTAGTGGTAAGGAACAGGGAAGTGAACATGGAAGTGAAAAAGTCGCTGAATGACAGTATTGTGATACCAACTCTAACATATGGAAATGAACTTGGACCTTGTTGGAAGGACACAAGTCAAGACTGAGAGCAGTAGAAATGAGTTATTTAGGAGCAGGGTGTGGAGTTACGTGGAGAGACAGGCTGACAAAAGAGGAAGTGAAGGAGCTTTGTGGTGTTGGTGTGATAGAAAGCGTTAGGAGAAATACATTGAGGTTGTTTGGCCATGTGGAGAGGATGGAGAGCGAGAGACTGACGAGGAGAGTGTATGGGAGTGAGGTGGAGGTGGGGAGAGGGGGTTTTAGCTGCGGGCAGGGCTGTGAAATGGCGGGGGAAGGGGCGACATGAAGGCGATTTATTTGTGTTCACCCCTTGCTGGATTGAGGCGTCCAGCAATAGATAGATACATAGATATTTCTTGTTCTTTATGCATATATATATTCTTCTTTTTATGCTCCATACTGTTCTTATTCTCCTCTTTTTCATTCGCCTTGTTTTTCTTTCTCTCTCCTTTCTTATTTTTTTTCCATTTCTTTTTACCCTATTTTTTCCTTCCTCCTTTCTACTATTTATTATTATCTTTTTCGTCTGGTTCATATTTCTCTCTCCCTCCCTTCTTTCTCGATTATATTAAAAGCATCACAAGTTGCAAAATAGACAGGAGGCGGGATGAAGTAAGGTTATTATCATCTACTAATTGCTGTATATACATCACTATTATCATTACCATCAGGACCACCACTTCCGTCATTATCATCATCATCAGTATTTCAGTGTTCTTTCCCGATTATTTTATTTTTCTCACCACCCTCCCCTACTCCTTTTCATTCCTTCTGTCTGTTCTTCCTTCATTTCTTTCTTTTTTCACTCTATGATAGCAGTAAAAGAACAAGAGAGGTAAGAGCCAAGGTGGAGTCCGGTGGAACGGCCTGAGATTCTAACAAAGGTGTCTTGAGTTCCACCATTCCTCAACACATGCTCCTTTTTACCTTTCTTTTCATATTCCTCTTCCTTATTTTTTCGTTGATTTTTCTCAAGATTCCTTTCCTAATCTCTTTCAATCTTCTTGTCTTTCTTTCTCCCTCCTTTCGTAGTTGGTTTATCCATGTTGCCTCTGTCTTCATTTTACCGCATTTCTTTTTTCTCTTTATTTCATCTTGTTAATCGTCCATTCTCTCTCTCTCTCTCTCTCTCTCTCTCTCTCATATTACATTACTTCGATCCAATACTGTCGGCTGCTTTTTTTCATTCTCATTTCTTTCATTTTTATACATTTTGTATCTTACTCATTTCCTTTCTTCAACACCCGCGACCGCGAAGAGAGAGTAGGTTTTATGTTTCGAGGGATGTGTGTGTGTGTGTGTGTGTGTGTGTGTGTGTGTGTGTGTGTGTGTGTGTGTGTGTGTGTGTGTGTAACAGCGGATGATTTTGTCGGATTGAGAAGGAAGGTCTTGTTCTGAAGGGGTTTAATTTTTTCATTTGTGTGTCAGAGAGAGAGAGAGAGAGAGAGAGAGAGGAGGTGGGTGAAGAAGGAGGGGGAGGTGGAATGGAAGTTGGGGTATGCGAAGAGGAGAGGGAGAGAAAGGTGGGGAGTGAAAGGGAAAGCAGTGAAAATATAGAAACGAAAACTTGCACAACTCTGAACACACAACACATACAGCCACTTCAAAATGTTCTTTACTTGGTTATTTTAATTATTAGAAACTGTGCTGAATTTAAACACACCAAACTTTTAGGTTACCAGGTTCATAAGAGGGGTTGCTGAGCAGTCGTAGCTGGAGGTGGGGGAGGGAGTGGAGGGATGTGGGGGAGGGGCAGGGAAGGGTGGGGATGGGCTGGTTCGGGGTGGGGGGAGATGCGTGATATCTGGATGTGCGTGGGAGGAGATGGTCAAATTTAATGATGCTCTCAAATATACAGTTATTCTCACAATTCTCCTGGCATTATATATGGCAATTAATGGTGGTGTCATTTGAGGCTTGTAATTAGCTGAGATTTATTAACATATTTGCAACTGAGCACTGATTAGCGGGGAGGCGAGAAGCCGTGAAATATGTACGCAGATACCATTAATACATTTCATAGACCTTTTTTTCACTAACTAATCCTCAGCATCTCTAGAAAATTCTGTGGTAGACTATAATTGTACTGGGAAAATCAAGGATGGGCCACAAGTCATAACAGCTATTTATTCCAGAAGAAGTTTCAACCTGCAATACAATAATCCAATAAAACAATGGGAACATGAATTGTAATAAAACAGAGGACAGAGTCTCAATAATGTTATAAAATTCCTATGTACACAATCTAAGGCAAATTCACTGGGCCACAATAAATCAATGCAATAAATCTATGTAGTGCAAATGTAGTATAGGTCCAGTCCTCAGTGGTAATCAAAAAGTAACACAGTGAGTAGTCTATAAGCCTAATCACATCAGTAAACAAATATGAATAATAGATATGCCTGCACAATAATTCCATAACAATCATATCCATAATAATTCACAATTGCATACAATAATAAAGCAAGGAAATGAAAATATATTTACCAAAGCCCAAATATTCACCCTAGGCACAACATGCCTCACCGCTATATACAACACAAAGTAATATTATTTACACTCACTTCAATGGCCACACCATCACGAGCCTCGATTCCCAGTAGGTGAGCATCCTGTCATCATCACCTTAGGCTACCACTTCTGCACACAGTTCCTGCACCGGCTGAAAGCCGCAGATAGTAAACATTCCAATCCACCATCAAACAAACCCGACAGGGAGTGGATACAATTACGTTGCTTTATGTACAGTATACCACTATTATTTCCTCATGACCTAAGTATTCGCAACTCCACAATCCTATACAACTTGTACCTACCCTTATAATGTGGCTCCAACAACAAGTAAATACCCAGCGTCCACCAACAACCAGCTGCAACTGAGCGGTATACATCGAAAACACCCGTCAAGTCAGCTGACTCCAAACAAATTACGCTTGAGATGCGCAATAGAAGAAAACATTTGGTGTGACTTACATTATCCATTATTACAAAATAGTTACATATATACAGATAATACAAATACCTATCATGCTAATGATACACTCCGCCCCCCACAAGTTACAACAGGTATACCAGTAGTCTATCATAATACATACACATCGAGATTACATTTGTTCCTCTATCGGCAATAACACCACTAATCTATGTACCGATCTACTCATTACCTTATCCACATCACCATCATATCCCTTCCCTTGCCTTATTATCTTGTACCTCAAATCAACATCACGAACGGCGCCATCCCGTCCTGGATCAGCTCTAATCACCTGTGCCAGTTTCCATGCCCCTCTCACTGAGTTGCTATCTTGCACCAGAACTACATCACCCACTCTTACATTCCTTCCAGTTGTGTGCCACTTCTGCCTGATCAACATGGAAGGGAAATAGTCCCGCTGCCACTTCTTCCAAAATGAATCTACAATCTTCTGCATAAATTCCAGCCTCCGTTTATGATCTCCACTGACCTCGTACATACCACTAGGACAGTAATTACTAGAACGGCCAAGTAACAAATCATTAGGGCAGAGGTAGCTACCTAATTCCAAACTAAACCCAGGTTTTGTACCAATTGGTCGCTCGTTTAACAAATTGGCAATAGCAAATAAAGCAGTCTGTAATTCCCCAAAATTTAATACAGAATCTCCAATAGTAATACACAGGCTCCTTTTGACAGACTTGATCAGAGCTTCACTTGCACCATTATACCAAGGTGCATCACTAGGAATGTTAAAAGTCCATGTTACCCCCTCCTTCTCACCAATACTTTCTATTTTCTTGCTAGCTGATATCAGTTGAGTCCCCTTATCCGAATATATGAACTTAGGGGCACCCCTGATAGCAGTGAATCTCTGAAATGTGGTCAAGAAATCATCGGTACTGTATCCCTCTGCCAAATCCAAATAAACTGCCCTAGTCACCAAACAATTAAATATAACTCCAAATGCTTTACCATGAGTTCTCTTCTTGACCGTGTCCCTTATTGTCAATGGCCCAAACAAATCCACTGCTGTGTGGTAAAAAGGTGGAGCAGGCTTCAATCTTTCTGTCCTCACTTGACCCATACATTGGTCTTCTATTTTCTTTGTTAACTTCCTACATACTACACATCTATTTTTGATTGTCTTTATTATCTTCCGGGCCCCAGGAACCCAAAATCTTCTCTGCAGCTTTGCCAAGGTAGTCTCTACACCTGCATGATCCACATTGTGTAAACATAATATATACAGTCTTGTTACTGGGTGGTTGGCTGGTATCAACATGTAGTATTCTTGATTCCAATTCTCTTTCAACCACTTCGATATTCTTTGTCCTACTACAATTATCCCATTTTCAAGTGTGGGACCCAATCTTTTGAATCTCACTTCCCAATCCATCATGTTTTTCTGCATCTCTCTAACCCACATTAATTCTGCTTCTGCAACATCTTTGACAGTGGGTTCTTTCAAAATACCCTTGAAGGATTTGCACTTGAACACAGCCATTATCCTACATGTAACTCTCAGTAATCTATAATAACCACTAAATTTATCAACATCAATTACTCCCAAATCAATAATGTCCTGGTTCACTTTAGCAACAGTCATGGTAATACTGATTCTATCTGTTAGTTCATCTTCACATATTTGTCTAATAGGCCATTCTGAAATTGGTAAAGTCAGAAAATTAGGTCCATTTTGCCAGGCAGAGTCTTTCCCAATCTTCTCTGGATGACATGGTTTGGAAGTTAAGTCTGCAACATTCTGAACTGTATCAACCCACCACCATTCGCTTGAATCTGTTTTGACTTGTATCTCTGCTATACGTACTGCAACAAAAGTGTTAAACCCGTGAGACTCCTTTTGAATTTGTGATCTTACAATTGATGAATCAACAATGTGATACACTGATTCAAACTCCCATTTAAACTCCTTCATTATAGACTCTCTCAACCTAGCTGCCATAAGAGCACCACAAAGCTCCAAGCGAGGAATAGACAACTGTTTTACCGGTGCAATCTTATTTTTGGCCACAATCAGATTTGCATCAAACTTATCTTTACCAATCTGCCACCTTACATATGCACATGCCCCATATGCCTGCATGCTACCATCAGAAAATATGATTAGGATGGGCTTACCAAAGGCATTAGATGGTTTCAAGGGTCTTCTGAAAGTCAAGTCTTCTAATGCATACAACTCTTTAAAGAACTTTTTCCATTCATTCACCACAGAAGCATCAAGTGGATCATCCCATTTTATTCCTCTATCATTTGAATTACCTTTGGTAATCATGGACCTCATCAAAACTTTAGCTTTCAGTACAACTGGTACAGTAAACCCCAGTGGATCATAGAGTGAAGCAATCTGACTCAATATCATTCTGCGTGTTAAAACCTCTGGAAATTTGGCTTCAATCTCACAGCACTCTAAATTTGGACCACTTCTTATCTTTCTCACTCTTGGTGAGAAATTAACATTTACTGTGAAGGAAAAATTGTCCTCCTTAGGGTTCCATTTTAGACCTAAAATCTTCTCACAATCAGAGTCTATCACATTGACATTACAATTTTCATAATGCCCACTGACTATCCAATGCTTCACCCGAAAACTTCCCAAAGTAAGTATCTCCTCCGCATTCTGTATCAAATTGAAGGCTTTCTCAACACAGTCAGTAGAATACAGTATATCATCCACATAAGCATTATTGATAATCATGTCTTGCACTTCTGGAACCTCCCCACCAAACCTTTCTACCGTGTGTCTCAAAGCCAATGTAGCTTTAGTACCACTAGGCCTATCTCCAAAAGTGACTGTGGTGAGTACATAATGATCAGGTGGTCTATTGCTATCCAAGTCCCTCCACACAAATCTATGAGTGTGTTCATCTAGTGTGCTGAGTCTGACAGTATGATACATCTTCGATATGTCACCTGCTATAGCTACCGTATCTTGTCTAAATCTAAATAACACTCCAAGCAAATTATTCAAAATGTCGGGCCCCTTAGCCCAAAAGTCATTCAGCTTCTGGCCCATATAAGATGCAGAGGAGTTGAAAACGATGCGCAGGGGGGTTGAACTAGATTCTGGCTTCAACACCTCATGATGGGGAACATAATGAACTGGACCCTCGTAGTCTCTAACCTCTTCCTTACTTAGTTTCCTCGCTACTGCCCTACTAACCATATCTTCAATTTCACTTTGATATTTATTTGCATATTCGATGCCGAGTTTCTTTAATCTGATCTCTGTTGTTCTTAATCTGGCAATTGCTACTTTGAGGTTATTTTTCAGATTATTTGGGTCCTTTATCCATGGATAACTAGCTCTCCAGCATTTCTGCTCTTCATTGTACACCAATCCTTCCTCAATTAACGCTAGTTCCTTTTCTTCTCTCAAACTTATGCAGTTTGGTCCAGGACAACCTCTACACATACACTTGATACATTGTGGATCACACTTTATTCCAATTTCCTCTATGGCAAAAAATTTATCCAACGTACTCTTTAGATTATCAGCAGACTCAATGCTGATTTCATTCAGACTTGCAAAGCTTGACAGTTTATGCGTTCTTACGAGTAAATGGTTGTTAGCGTTGACTTGACCTGTATTTTCATCATATCTACCTCGGATACTGAGCCCAAACTGATTTTCTAACAACTGTAGACTCTTATTTGTTTGAACAACTCTTGGTAACAATTCACTATAATTGGCACCCATGAGCATATCAATTTCACCATGTGGGCGATTTACCTTGGATCTTGATATTCCCACAAAAAGTTCAGGCATTTTTGATAGATCAACCTTCTTGATTCTGGCTGATATCTCATTGATACCAACAGCATCCACATTCCAAACCCTACCAGTTTTGTCAGTTAAAGGCACACAATATTCTTTACTAGATTGATGTTCAATGGTATTACCTACTTTAATCATAGAAAGATTGACATTCTTCCCTTTCAATCCCAGTTTCTTTGCCATGCTATGAGTTATCAACGAAATATCAGATCCTGAATCCCATAATACAGTAACAGGTTGGTTTCCGCTATTTAATGCACTGATATTCAACAAAGTTGTAAATGTCTTCTCTGATACTACATTATGAAGAGTACCTTCCATCTTATCAGGGTGCAAAAGTGGATGATGATTACGATTACACAACCCTTGTCCTACAATCACCACATCACACAATTTACCCACTTTGCAGCTACGAGCTGGATGATATCCCTTCAAGCACCTAAAGCATATGCCATTATTCTTCATCATCTCAAGTCTATCTTTGCTACTAAGACCTTTGAACTTATAACAGTCTGTAATCTCATGACCCGTTGAGTTGTGTAACAAGCACCCTCCACCCCTGCTCTCTGCCTTATGGTTAGCACCTTTTACCATCTCAGTTAAGCTTACAATACATGATTCAAATTCTTTATTCTTGACCTGCTGCTCTTCACCCATCTTCTTCACCAACTTTACCAGGTCTGAATCAGTGTTATTATCAAATGTACTGTTAACATTATGTACTGCTTGTGTTACCTTATTATCACCACTACTATTTCTAATGCTAGAATTCATGTACTCCAAAACTTTCCTCTCCTTCTGCAGGAACTTCAACATCTCTGGAAACAACTTGCTAGTGACTGACACTTCTTCTGCTTTAATGACCCATTCTCTCTTTTGAAGAGAAGGTAAAACCTTTTCAATGTGACTGACAACGTTGGCTGTGTTAAGTTCATCCGATAGATTTACCTTTTTCAGATCTAACCAACACTGCTCAACCTGGTCTACCATTTTAATGAATCCTTTGGTGTCACCATCAGTAATCTTCTTTAAAGACTTGAGATCACTAATCACTAAATCCACAATCTTTCTTGAATTTCCAAATTTATCATCCAGTCGCTGAAACATTTCCTCATAGTTACCCTCAGAGCCCTTTACTGCCTGTAGTGCTTCACCACCAAGACACATTTTAAGAGCATATGGATCAGTACCATACATACTTTTGACAAGATTCTTATAATCCTCTTTAAAGGTAGGGTAGTCTCTCAGATTACCTTCAAACTTAGGTGGCTCAAATTTCTTTACTTTAACTTTAGGTTTATCCATGGCTTTCTGGTCATTCTCAATTTTACCTATTTTTGCACATAAATCATTCTTAACTCTTTCACAGTCTAAAATGTATTTCTGGGCTTCCTGTTCCACATTGTCATTTAGATTATTGTCACATATGAAAGTTAGCAGTTCATCACTTTTACTCTCCAAGCATTTGAATGCTTCCAACACTTCATCACAGTTCCTCTTTAACACTGTTAAATGATCACCTCTATCCAATCCTTCCTCACACAATGTTACCTTCCTGGTGAATTTTCCTTTGGTGGTGCCCCTCTGTCTCTTCAAGGCATCATATTCCTCTTGCACCCCATGGTGGTTGAAGTTGAAATGTACTGGGAAAATCAAGGATGGGCCACAAGTCATAACAGCTATTTATTCCAGAAGAAGTTTCAACCTGCAATACAATAATCCAATAAAACAATGGGAACATGAATTGTAATAAAACAGAGGACAGAGTCTCAATAATGTTATAAAATTCCTATGTACACAATCTAAGGCAAATTCACTGGGCCACAATAAATCAATGCAATAAATCTATGTAGTGCAAATGTAGTATAGGTCCAGTCCTCAGTGGTAATCAAAAGTAACACAGTGAGTAGTCTATAAGCCTAATCACATCAGTAAACAAATATGAATAATAGATATGCCTGCACAATAATTCCATAACAATCATATCCATAATAATTCACAATTGCATACAATAATAAAGCAAGGAAATGAAAATATATTTACCAAAGCCCAAATATTCACCCTAGGCACAACATGCCTCACCGCTATATACAACACAAAGTAATATTATTTACACTCACTTCAATGGCCACACCATCACGAGCCTCGATTCCCAGTAGGTGAGCATCCTGTCATCATCACCTTAGGCTACCACTTCTGCACACAGTTCCTGCACCGGCTGAAAGCCGCAGATAGTAAACATTCCAATCCACCATCAAACAAACCCGACAGGGGTGGATACAATTACGTTGCTTTATGTACAGTATACCACTATTATTTCCTCATGACCTAAGTATTCGCAACTCCACAATCCTATACAACTTGTACCTACCCTTATAATGTGGCTCCAACAACAAGTAAATACCCAGCGTCCACCAACAACCAGCTGCAACTGAGCGGTATACATCGAAAACACCCGTCAAGTCAGCTGACTCCAAACAAATTACGCTTGAGATGCGCAATAGAAGAAAACATTTGGTGTGACTTACATTATCCATTATTACAAAATAGTTACATATATACAGATAATACAAATACCTATCATGCTAATGATACAATAATGCAGATGGAATTGTTAGTTGAAAGGCAGGAAGGGTGGTGGCTGTGTGTTTTAGTCTTTATTTAAATCAGATGAACAAATACTAGCAACCTCATCGGGGGACACTTCCCGACTATGAGCTGCTGTTTCCCGGATAGCGACAGACTCTGCTCTTGGAGTGTGGTGGCCTTGAATGCCTGTTTTTTATCTGTTTCTTTCGCGTGTGTAAAGTGAAGAAGAAAAAAACAGTAGGACATATCAAGGGCTGTGTGACTTCGAGAAGGCGTGCAGATGACAACGAAGGGGCCAAAGAGACGAAGGAGTGATATATAAGGTAAGTAAAAGGCATTACACGTGGTTGTTTTCGTTTTGAGTTTCCTTATCATGAAAAGTAATTTACATACAACCATTATCATCACTGAGACTTATCATCATCATCATCATCATCATCATCATCATACCAAATACATGAGATAAAAGCTCAATAATGTCACGTTTATTTTTCCTCCTCCTCCTCCTCCTCCTCGTCATCATCATCACCAACTACATGAGACAAAAGCCACAATAATGTCCCGGTTACTTTTCCTTTTTTTTTTTTTTTCGTTAGTATTTAATCGGATACTTTTCTTTATGTCTCTCATCTTCTTTCTATTGTATTTTTGTTTTCATTTCTCTCTTTTTTCATGTTCTTTCCTCATTTCTTTCTTTTCCTTTGTCACTTTTCTCATACTCGTTCTCAGTCTCCTTTCGCCGTTGCCCATTAGGTACATTTGATCAAACCCATAACTATATTACAGCATCACAAGCTACAAGACAGGTAGGAGACAAGATGGGTAAGGTGGGGCGGCCTGGGACTCTACTACAGGTGTACCGAGATCGACCCAACTAATTCTTGAATCTCCTTTTCTTTTATCTTTCCCATTTACTTCTTCTTCCTCATTTTCTTTACCTTTGCCTTTCCATCATTTTTTTGTTTGCCTTTATTTTTCCTTATTCGTTTTCTTCCTTTCCCTCTCAGTTTATCACTTTTTCCTAGTTGTCACAATATTTTTTGCTTTGCAATTATCCGTCCCCAACCCGGAGGGGCTCGTGGGCGGGTATTGTTTTCACTCGGTTTGTCTGCTTGTTTGTTCGTCTGTTTGTCTGTCTGTCTGTCTGTCTGTCTGTCTCACTGTCTGTCTGTCTCCCTGTTAACACCTTTACGCGAGAACCACTGGTGCGATTTTGACTAAAATTACAGGGATGATGGGCTATGACCTGCTGATCACCTGATTAAATTTGGGGCCAAATTGGGCCAAGACCCAAGCTGTAGGCCCCACAAAATGTAAAAAACGGGGATGGGTAAAAATAGTTTTTTCGCCATAACTGCTTTCAAATTCGTTACATTGACATGAAACCAAAAGCAAAAGGTGCATTTTTCAGATCTGCATCCAATAACATGCCTCATTACATCATGGGGGGTCATCCCACAGTTAGCGATAGGGGGGTCATTGGCAGGTGGGCCGGGCCTAATATTTCAAATGAGCATAAAATTGTCAATTTGCACCCGATTTATTCCAAATTTGATATGTGGCATCTTTGACTCGATATCCTGTTGTGTTTAAATGTCAGCACTAAAATGACAGCCGAGAACGTGTTTTCTGGGTTTTGGCACCGTTTCTTGTTTTTTTTTTTTCCACCTTTCGTTTTCTCATCCTCTCTCTCTCTCTCTCTCTCTCTCTCTCTCTCTCTCCCGCTTAATTTAACAGCATCACAAGCTACAAAAGACGTAGTAGACAGGATGAAGTAAAGTTATTATTATCACTACTAATCTGCTGTATAAACATCACCATAATCATCACTACCACTACTTTCATAGTCATCATCATCGGCTTCATCATTGCCAGTTTCTCAGTTTTTTTTTTCTTTCCCGATGTTTTTCCCATTTTACCATTTCTTTTGTTCTCCTCTCTCTCTCTCTTCTCTCTCTCTCTCTCTCTCTCTCTCTCTCTCTCTCTCTTTCAGCATCACCTACATAGTTGAATATACTTTAATAGGGCATTACAATTATAACAGAGGTAGGAGATAAGATGGGGTAATGTGGAGCGGCCTGGGACTGCTGTGTTTATAATGAGCTCTATTCTCAAGCTGCTTCCTGTCCCCTTTTCTGTATTTCCTTTTCCTCTCATTGCTTCTTCCTGGATCCCTTTCTATTCTGTCTTCCTCTTTCATTCTACTTTGTTTTTTCGTAGTTTTTCCTTGTTTCTTCACAATGTTACAGCATCACAAAGTACAAGAGTGGTAGGAGGCGAGACGAAGTATGGTGGAGCGGCCTGGGTCTCTACTACAGGTGTACGGAGTTCGATCTTTCACCCGTTTCACTGTGTTCCTCCTTTTGTTCTTTTTTCTCAACTTTCTGCCTTCATTTTGTCATTCATTATCCTTATTTATTTATTTTTCCTTTTCTTTTTTGTGCCCTGTTTCTCTCTGTCCTTCTTTCTCCTTTCATTAGTACAACATAGCAGGTAACAAGAGATAGGAAGAGAGATGAGGTAAGATTGTCAATATCACTATTATCCTACGACATCATCATCATCACCGTAACCTTAGTACTGTCACTATCATCATTGTTCACACAGTTGTCAGTACCATCACCATCATTACTACCACAACCACTAAAGTCATCATCATCATCATCGTCATCATTATCATCATCAGCAGCAGCAGTGTCACCATCATCATTATCAATAGAATTGTCATTACCATTGAGACTAACATAGATCATTACCATCATCACCACCAACACCATTATCGTTATCACTATCACCAGCAGCATCATTAGCGACATATGATCAGTCTACATCTTTATTACAGCATCACCAGCTACAAAAGAGGTAGGAGGCGAGGTGAATTGATGTGGGGTGGCCTGGAACTCTACAACAGGTGCACCGAGCTGAAGCCTAACCACGTGAATGACGTGCTTCCTCTTACTGTAATTTTCGTGCCACATCTCTGTCTTTCTTTTTCCTTTTTTACTTTCATTTTTTTTCTCTCTTTGATTTTGTTATTCAGTGTATCTCTTTCCTTTTTGTTTCTTCATTTTAATTCTCTCATATTTTTTATTCAACCTTTCATTTTTTTTTTTTTTTTCATTTTACTTCTATCACCAGCACACATACATTTATCAATATTCTTATCAAAATATCAACCCGTTCCTTTCATCTACCCTGTACTTTTTCTTACTTTGTTCATACTTACTTACTCCTTTTCTATTGTTTTTCTTTCCTTTTCCACTGTGTTACATCATCACAAGGTACAACAGAAGTAGGTGGCGAGATGAAGTAAGGTGGAGCTGCCTGGGAATTTGTGTAACTGGGCATATACCTTAATAGCGATCCAGTTCCTCCTTTTATTCCCTATTCCTTCTTTTATTTTCCATTACCTCTATCATTTCATATTCTTCCTTTTGTTTTTAATTCTTCCCTTTATTTTGTGTTATTTAACTAGTTTTCCATCTTTGAATTCCTATTCCTTCTTTTATTTCCTGCTCCGTCTGTTATTTCCTATTCTTTCTTTTATTTCCTATTCCTTCTTTTGTTTCCTATTCCTTCTTTTACCTCCTGTTCCTTCTTTTACTTCCTATTCCTTCTTTTATTTCCTCTTCCTTCATTTATTTCCTATTCTTTTTATTTCCTAATCCTTCTTTTATTTCCTATTCCTGCTTGTATTTCGTACTCTTTGTTGAATATCATATTCATTTTTTATTTCGTATTATCTGGTATATATTTCCTTCTTTCGGCTTTTATTTCGTACTTTTAACCTTTCTTTTCTTTTTTCTTCCTTCTGTCCTTTTTCTTTTCTCATAATTCTATTTCCTGTTCTCATCTCTTCTGGCTCTTTATTTTTCTAATTTCTCACTTTCTTTCTCCACCTCATTGTCTTTTCTTTTTCTTCACTATATTACAGCAATAAAGAGAAGTAGGAGCCAAGGTGAAGTAAGGTGGAGCGGCCTGAGATTCGAACAAAGGTGTCTCGAGTTCGACCCTCCCTCCACCTGCGTTCCTTTTAATATTTCTTTCTCAATTCCTTTATTTTCACCATTATTCTTATTTTGTTTTTGTTTTTTAGACTATCGTCTTTCTTCTACTGATCAACCTTGCTATCCCGATTGACCCTTCTTACTCCTCTTGCTCTTTTCTTTCTTAATTCATTTTTCCCATTATTATTGGATCTTTTCCGTTCACTCTCCTTTTTTTCTTTTTTTCCACTATAATTTCTTCTTTCTACCTCCTTGAACTATGATAGGTTTTTACAGCTCCACCCAGTTTTCCTCTCTCTCTCTCTCTCTCTCTCATCTGCAGTATTTTTTGTTCTTCTTCCTCCTTTCTCTCTTTATTTTTTTCTTTTTTCCTGCATTTCCTTATTTCTTCTTCCGACTGTTATTTCTTTGTCATATTTTTTCATCCTATATCTGTATCTTTCTCCTGTTCTCTCTTGCTCTCCTGCTCTCTGCTACTCTATTTCTTTTTTATTTTCCTCTCTGTCTTAACTCTCTCACTTTCTCATTAATTCCTCCTCCTTTCCTTCTCATTAATTCTTTGTTTTTCTTTATTAATTTTTTTACTCTTGTTCTCGTACTTCTTTCTCCTTTCTTCTTTTCATTTCGTCCTCTATTGCTCTGTTTTTCCTTTTGAATCCTTTCATGTCTTTTCTTTCATTCTCCCTACAGTTTTTCTTTTTCTTTTTTGTTAATAATGAATGGAGGAAGGAAAAACAAAGGAAAAAAATAATTCCATGTGTCTAAAGGCATCTTCCATTCATAAAATATTTATAACAACTAGATATAAATTGAAGTGGATTAAATGTTTGTGGAAAGCAACTCCCAGGAAGTGAATTCCAGAGAGTAATAGTTCTGGGGATAAATGAATTTTGATAAGCAGAGGTTCTGCCTGCGGGGGAGAGAGTGTGAGTTCATGGGCGTTCCCAGCTGCCCGAGTATTTCGGGAGAAAATGTGAAGGGGAGGCACATTTGAAGCAAGTTCGTCAGAACATTTACGGTAAAAATATCGATAAAATAATGCTAAAGAAGCAACATCTCTATGTACTGATAATGGAGGAAGGTCGTGCGTAATGGCAGGATTATTGATTAATCTAATGGCTTTATATTGAATTTTGTCTTGTTTCTTTTCAGTTTTTCTTCCTTTAAATTTGTCTTTTCCTTTCAGTTTCCCATGTACTTTTAGTTTTTATTTGTTTTTTCATCAGTTTTTTTCAATATTTTTTCTTTCAGATTTTCTTTTTCCTTCCTTTTTTCCTGACTCTTTTCCTAGCTATAGTACCGGTACTGCAATAAAACTATTAGAGAAGAAGGAACCAAGGTGAAGTAAGGTGGCGCGGCCTGAGATTCTAATAAAGGTGTCTGGAGTTCCACCCTTCTGTATGATGCGGCTTCTTTTCTGTTATATCTTAGTTCCTTTTCTTTCTTTTTTGCACTTTTTATCATCTTTTGTTTCGTGTTCTCCTGTCTTTTTCTTTTTTAATCCTTTTTCCTTCTCCTTTCATTCATATTATTAAATATTTTCTTCTGTTTTTCATTCCCCATTTTTTTTTTCACTTTACTATGTTCCACATTGGATTGTAATTTTTCTCATTTTTCTTGTTCTTCGTATTATTTTCATTTTTCATTTTTTCTCCCTCGTTTTCTTTCCTTTTCTTCCTTTCTCGAGTTCTCTTTCTTCCTCCCATTTTCCTGGATTGTATTACGACAGTACAAGCTACAAGACAAGGAAGAGACCAGATTAAATAATTATCATCAGTAGTTAATTACCTAACCAAACCCGTCGTCATTATTATCATCGCCGTCATTATCATCATCATCATCATCATCATCATTATCATTACAAGTAACGATAAATTGTTTATTATTCTCATCAGGTCTCAGCTACACCACCATCACTACCACCGTCATCACTCTCGTTACCATCATCCTTATCCACACAGCTGTTCTTCTTAGAGTTCACCATCGTCACCATCATAACCGCTGTCATCGTCATCATCACCACCACCACCACCATTATCATCATAACCATTAGTAGCTATTGTACTGTAGGTCAAAGCCACAACAACATTATAGCATCACAAACTACAACAAGAAGCGGTTGCAAGGCACAGCAAACCCGTCCCCGGCAGTCATTTTTAGTGCTGACGTATAAACACAAAAGGATATCTAGTCAAAGATATCACATATCAAAGTTGAAGTAAATCGAGTGAAAATTGACGATTTTACACCCATTTGAAATTTTAGGCACGACCCACCTGACACTGCCCCCCCTACCATTAGCTGGAGGGTAAACTCCCTGATGTAATGAGGTATGTTATAAGATGCAGATTTGAAAGATGCACATTTAGGTTTTGGTTTCATGTCGATACGACGAACCTGAAAAGAGATATGGCCAAAAAACGATTTTTACCAGTCATCATTGATTACATTTTTTGATCCTACAGCCTGGGCCTTGGCCCAGAGTGACCCAGAATTTAATCAGGTGATCAGAAGGTAATAGGCCATCATCCCTGTAATTTTGGTCAAAATCGCACCAGTAGATTTTCCGTAAAGTTGTTAACAGACAGATAAACAAACAAACAAGCAGACAGACATATAGACAAACCGAGTGAAAACAATACCCGTCCCCGAGCTTCTACGGGGCGGGATGAGGTAGGAGACAAGATGAAGTAAGGTGGAGTGATCTAGGACTCTACTACACGTGTACACATTTCAATTCTTTTTTCCTCTGGTCTACCTCCAGTCTCCTTTTCTTTATTTCTCTTTCATTTTCTTTATTCTCTTTCACCTTTTCTTTGTTTTACCTTTAGTATTTAGTTCTTAATTTTCTTCCGTTTTCATTCTGCACTATTTACTTTTTCGTTTTCTCTCTTTCTCTCCATTTGATGTGTATTTTTACTTTTTTTTCGTTTCCTTTATTTTCCTTAACGTTCCTTACTCCTCCTTATCCGATACTTTCTCCTATTCCTTCTCTCACTTCTCTTCTGTTTACTTCCTCCATCAAATCACAGCATCACAATCTACAAGGCAGGTAGGAGTCGAGATGAAGTAAGGAGAGCGACCTGGGATTCATACGACATGTATACCGAGTTAACATCTCTACTATTTTTGTGCCATTTTTCTGGCAATAGTTAGATAGATAGTTTTCATGTCATTTATTTATTTCTGTTGTTCCGTCTTCTTTCATTCTCTCTCTCTCCCTCTTTTCTTTCTCATTTATATTAACAGCATCACAAGCTAAAAAAGAGCTAAGAGGCGAGATGAAGTAAGGTTCTTATCATCATTATTAATCTACTATAAATACATCACCACCATCATCACTACCACTACAGCCACTTCTGTCATCATCACAACCACTAACATCACTTCCATCAACGTCATAATCATCATCATCATTATTTTTCAATGTTCTTTCTTTCTCGAATGATACCTTTTCTTCGTTTTCTGTCATTCTCTCTCTCACTCTCTCTCTCTCTCTCTCTCTCTCTCTCTCTCTCTCTTTTCATTCCTTGTCTTTTCTTTTATCCTGTCTCTCGTTCTTCATTATATTACAGCAATAAAACAACAAAAGAAGTTTGAGCCAAGGTGGAGTAAGGTGGCACAGCATCAGATTCTAACAAAGATGTCTGAGTTCCACCCTATTTAGAATTGCTCCTTTTTATCACAGGGGTATTTGTCTTCTTAGTGTAATAGGAAAGTATATTGTAGGATATTTATTGACAGAGGTAGGGAAATAACGGATGAATTAGTTGGAGAAGAACATGAAGGTTTTAGGAAGAGAAGAGGCTGTGTACTGTAGATCATAATATTCATTCTTAGATCTTTAGTGGAAAGGTTTCTAGAGAAGGGAAAGAAGTTGTAGGCAGCCTTCATGGATTTGGAGAAAGCATATAGCAGGGCGCATAGACAAGACATGTGGAAAGTATTAAGAATATAATTATTGAGTAATTGGGAAACTGTTGAATGCTGTGAAGAATATGTATGAGGGGGTAAGGCTGCAGTGTGTGTGGATAGTGAACTGAGTAAATTTTTCTAAATGAATGTTGGATTGAAAGAGATGTGTCATGTCCCCATGGTTGTTCAATCTGTATGTGGATGGAGCTATAAATGAGGTACAAGGTAGGGAAGTGGATGTTGGAGCGACACTAATGAGGGAGGGAAGTGTTTGGAAAATTCCTGTACTGTTGTTTACAGATGATACTATGTCGTTAGGTGAAGACAATGGGGAACTGCATAGTTTGGTGAATGCGTCTGGGAGAGTCTGTAGGAAAGAGAGTCCAAAGGTGAATGTAGGGAAGAGTAAAATAATTGTCTTTTAGGGAAATGAAGCCACTAAATGTACAGTGAGGCTGAATGAGGAGGAAATGGAAAACGTTAGTGCGTTTAAGTACTTAGGTAGTGTGATGAGTAAGGATGGAAAATTAAAGGGTGATGTGCTTGAAAGGGTGCAACAGGAAAGAAAA
Source organism: Coenobita brevimanus (assembly GCF_032717465.1). Classification (NCBI taxonomy): domain Eukaryota; kingdom Metazoa; phylum Arthropoda; class Malacostraca; order Decapoda; family Coenobitidae; genus Coenobita; species Coenobita brevimanus. Next base: position 18,033,924 of record NC_137018.1, on the reverse strand, counting down.
GGTGCTTGTTCTTTGAAAGCAGTGATACGGAACAGGGAAGTGAGCATGGAAGCAAAAAAGTCGCTGCGTGACAGTATTGTGATACCAACCCTAACGTATGGAAGTGAAGCTTGGACCTTGTTGGAAGGACACAAGTCAAGAGTGAGAGCAGTAGAAATGAGTTATTTAAGAGAAGCATGTGGAGTTACGTGGAGAGACAGACTGACATATGAGGATGTGAAGGAGCGTTGTGGTGTTGATGTGATAGAAAGCGTTAGGCGAAATACATTGAGTTTTTTTTTGCAATGTGGAGAGGATGGAGAGCGAGAGACTGACAAGGAGAGTGTATACGAGTGAGGTGGAGGTGGGGAGAGGGAGGACGAGGCAGTGGATGAGATGAAGGGATGGAGTGGAGAGGTATATATTGGAGTGGGGTGTGAGCTGGGGACAGGCAGTGAAATGGCTAGAGACAGGGCCACTTGGAGGCGATTTTTTTGTGGCCGCCCCTTACGGGATTAAGGCATCTGGCAATAGATAGATAGATAGATAGATATTTCTTTGTTCATATACATATATTTATTTCATTTTATGCTAGGAATTGTTCTTGTGGTAGGTGGGGGCGCTCACCATCCACTCACTCGATGTAGAGCTGCTCTCGGGTGTCTGCCCTTTCCTCTCCATCCTTCTATCCTTCCATTCTCTTCTGTCTTTCTTTCCTTCATTCTTTCCTTGTCCTTCTGCCTACGGGTGACTTTACACTCCCTCTTCTGTCTTTCTTTCCTTCATTCTTTCCACTTCCTTCAGCCTGTGGGTGACTACTCTGAGTGACAACCCAAATGGTTTCCTGTGCACCAGGAAACCATTTACTACGCCGGGTTGTAACCATATAACCAAATTTTGGCGCCTGGTGGTTTAGTGGGTAATTATTGCGCTCCAATCGGATTGAGCCGGTGAAGGTTTATATCCAAGGGGTGGTTGGGGTTGATTGCTCATGTAATGCCACTCAGGGATGAGTGAGGCTGGTCACTCTCATCTTAAATGTCGGGACCAACTGCCTAGCCCCGGGCTCCTGCGCTCCTCGTGGGGCAATGTAGGATTGGATGATGGATGGATGAATTGTTCTTATTTTCATCCCTTTATTTCTCTTTGCATTTCTTTCTCTTTTCTTTCTTATTTTTATTTCATTTCCTCGTGTCTTCTTTTTACCAGATTTTCTCTTTCCTCTTTTCTGTTATTTATTATTTTTCTCGTCTGATTCATAATTCTTTCTCCCTTCCTTCTTTCTCCATTATATTAAAAGCATCACAAGCTGCAAAATAGATACGAGGCAGGATGAAGTAAGGTTATTATCATCACCACTAATTGCTGTATATACATCACTATTATCATTACCATCAGGACCACCACTTCTATCATTATCACCATCATCAGTGTTTCAATGCTCTTTCTTTCCCGGTTATTTTCTTTTTTCTCCTCTTTCTCTTCAATCTCTCCTACTTCTTTTCATTCCTTTAGTGTGTTCTGTCATTTGTTTTTTATTTTCACTGTATGATAGCAGTAACGCAACAAGAGAAGCAGGAGCCAAGGTGGAGTACGGTGGATCGGCCTGAGATTCTAACAAAGGTGTCTTGAGTTCCACCATACTTCAATACACGCTACTTTTTATGTTGCCTTTATAAATTTCTTATTTTCGTGTTCATTTTCCTTAAGGTTCTTCTCCTCCTCTCTTTCAATCTTCTTGCCTTTCGTTCTCCATCCTTTCGTAGTTTGTTTATCCATTTTGCCTCTGTCTTCTTTTTACCCCGTTTGTTTTTTCTGTTTATCTTGTTAATCTCTCTCTCTCTCTCTCTCTCTCTCTCTCTCTCTCTCTCTCATTACATTACATCCAGTTCGATCCAATACTGCCGGCTGCTTTTTTCTTTCTCATTTCTTTAATTTTTACACATTTTCTATCTTTCTCATTTCCTCTCTTTTACACCCGCGACCGCCAAGAGAGAGTGGGTTTTATGTTTTGAGCGGTGTGTGTGTGTGTGTGTGTGTGTGTGTGTGTGTGTGTGTGTGTGTGTGTGTGTGTGTGTGTGTGTGTGTGTGTGTGTGTGTGTGTGTGTGTGTGTGTGTGTGTGTGTGTGTGTGTGTGTGTGTGTGTGTGTGTGTGTATGTGTGTGTCTGTGTGTCTGTGTAACAGCGGATAATTCGGTCGGAGAAGGAAGGTCTTGTACTGAAGGGGTTTAATTTTTTCATTTATGTGTGTGTGTTAGAGAGAGAGAGAGAGAGAGAGAGAGAGAGAGACGGAGGGAGGGAGAGAGAGTAATGTTCTGCATGTTCAGAATGAAAGAGAGAGAAGAGGTGAGGGAGTGGAAGGGAGGAGGGGGGATGCGAAGAGGAGAGGGAGAGAAAGGTAGGGAGTGAAAGGGAAAGCAGTGAAAATATAGAAACGAAAACTTGCACAACTCTGAACACACAACAACACATATAGCCACTTCAAAATGTTCTTTACTTGGTTATTTTAATTATTAGAAACTGTGCTGAATTTAAACACACCAAACTTTTAGGTCACCAGGTTCATAATGGGGCTTTCCCACATTCAGGAGTCGGACGAAGAATCATTGCGAGTTGTTACTCTTGGGACACTCTTCACCCTACTCCTGACAATTCCTCTATAGTCCTACGGACTCTCGGTACTGTTTCAGGACTCCTCGCGCACTCCTGATGTTTTTGACATGTTCAAAATTTATCGAGAACAGCTACGAATTTTAACTCCTAGCGCTTACCTAAGGCGTTCGTAACTACTCTTGGCCACTCTTAGCGACTCATAGCTACTCCCAACGGATTCTTGTATCAAGAAACCTTTGCCAGTTGCTAAGAATCGTTGTGAGTAACTAAGAGTGGCTAGGAGTGGTAAGAGTAGCAAGGAGTCTTCCAAGAGTAGGTAGGAGTTTCACAGGAGTGCTCAAACGTTTAGTTTCGAGTTACAAAGAGTAGCTAAGAGTTATCTATGAGTTGCTACGAATATGCCAAGAGCATGGTAAAAGTGTGGTAGGAGTCACTGCGAGTTTGCTGGGAGTCGGTGACCTTTGGTTTTGAGTAGTGATATCCACCACTTGGGGGGCACCAGACTGCAATATGCTCGCCGTCCAAGGCACCGACTGCGTGGTGGAAATCCCATTTGTTGGAGAGAAGGGAAGACACCTCCTGCCACTGTTCCGGCGATGTGGGGCAGGCCAGGACATCAGTCAGGTACTCTGCAATTATGGCCTCGCAGGTCTCGGAAATGATAAGTGAGATGGTATTGTGGGCCACTCTGAAGCCATATGAACGGGTTTTGTAGCTCTCTCCAGTCGCCAGGTAGCGTAGAGTGATGGCCAACCTTAACCCAGGTGACCATGTCTTCCTCCAGAAGGTGTCCTGCTTCTCGATACGGGAACCAGCCCTTTCCAGCAGCTCCATGAACATGTCATCCACTCGAAGAAAATTCCTGAAGCTATGGGAATTCTCCAATTTCATTTCTTCAATAAGTTTCTGGTACTGGCCATACATAGGACGTCGTAGCAGCCATAACCTGCTCAAAAGGGTTCTTCCCTTTTGCTTCCTTTTCTTCTTCACAAGCAACAGCCTACATAATGCCACATTGATGTTGGCAGCTTCACATGCCAAATCCACCTACAGCTTCAGCAGTTTCAATTCGCGGGCACCTCCGGCCATGGTCGTTGAGGATACATAGGTCTATCCTGAATGCAACCTTGCCATTGAATGAGCAGTCCACCTGCATCACATCGTTTATATATATATATATATATATATATATATATATATATATATATATATATATATATATATATATATATATATATATATATATATATATATATATATATATATATATGAAGACAGGAAGAAATCAGTAGGATAGAAGTTGTGGAATCAATGAAGAAAATTAAATTGGGGAAAGCCCCAGGAATTGATGGAGTGTGTGGTGAAATGCTGAAGCATGGGGGAGAGATAGTAGTAGAATGGATGTGGAAGATGTGCAGATTGGCCTGGGAGGAAGGTAGAGTCCCGGAGGATTGAAAGTCAGGTATAATTATTCCCTTGTACAAAGGAAAAGGGGAAAAAGAAGTATGTGGTAACCATAGGGGCATTTGTCTTCTTAGTATAATAGGAAAAGAGTATGGCAGGATACTTACTGACAGAGTTAGAGAAAGAACAGAGGAATTAGTTGGAGAAGAACAGGGAGACTTTAGGAAGGGAAGAGGTTGTGTAGATCAAATATTCATTCTTAGATCTTAAGTGGAAAAGTTTCTACAGAAGGGAAAGAAGTTGTATGCGGCTTTCATGGATTTGGAGAAAGCATATGACATGGTGGATAGACAAGGATTGTGGAAAGTATTAAGAATATATGGAGTAGATGGGAAGGTGCTGAATGCTGTGAAGAGTATGTATGATGGTGCTAAGGCTGCAGTGCTTGTGGATGGTGAACTAAGTGAATTTTTCTCTTTGAAGGTTGGGTTGAAACAAGGAAGTGTCATGTCTCCATGGTTGTTCAATCTGTACATGGATGAGGTAATAAAAGAGGTACAAGGTAGGGTAGTGGATGTTGGAGTGGCCCTGGAGAGAGAGGATAGTGTTTGGAAACTCCCTGTACTTTTGTTTGCAGATGATACTGTGTTGTTGAGGGAAGACGAAGGGGAGCTGCAAGGCTTGTTGGATGAGTTTGGGAAAGTGTGTGAGAAACGGAATCTAAAGGTGAATGTAGGGAAGAGTAAAGTGATGGTCTTTGAGAGAGTTGAAGTCAGTGAATGTACGGCCGGGTTGGATGGTGGGGAATTGGAAGGTGTGAGTGCGTTTGGGTACTTGGGTAGTGTGGTGAGTAAGGGTGGAGGTTTGGAGGGTGGGGTGCCTGGGGGGGTGCAGCAGGGAAGAAAGGTTGCTGGTTCTTTGAAAGCAGTGATAGGAAACAGGGGGGTGAGCGTGGAAGTGAAAAAGTTACTACATGACAGTACTGTGATACCAACTCTGGCGTATGGAAGTGGAGCTTGGACGTTGTTGGAAGGACACAAGTCAGGAGTGAGAGCAGAGGAACTGAGTTGTTTGGGGGGAGCCTGTGGAGTCGCATGGGGAGACAGGCTGATGAATGAGGATATAAAGGAGCGTTGTGTTGTGGATGTGGATGTGATAGGAAGCGTTATGAGGAACTCACTTGGGTGGTTTGGCCGTGTGGAGAGGATGGAGGGTGAGATACTGACGAAGAGAGTGTATGTGAATGAGGTGGAGGGGGGAAGAGGGAGGGGGAGGCCGAGGATGAGATGGAGGGATGGGGTGGAGAGGTATATGAGAGAGGGGGGTGTGAGTTGGGAGCAGGGCAGTGAAATGGCGGGGGACAGGGCGACGTGGAGACGATTTGTTTGTGGCCACCCCAAACGGGATTGAGGCGTCTGGCAATAGATAGATAGATAGATAGATAATTTCGCCCAACACTCCTGACAGACCCTCATCAAGTTCTTGGTGGTTGTAGCGTGCGCACTCGTAACTACTCTAGTGGGGGTCTTCGCTACTCTAAACTATTCATGGCTACTCTTAGACCTTTACGGACCATTGGGTTCTGCTATGCGTAGTGACTCTTCGCTACTCATAGCACCTCCCTAGAGAACTCTTAGCAATGAGTAAGCTATGTATAGCTACATGTAGTGCTCACCTGGCGCACTTAGATTGCTGGATTTTTGGCCAATTTGAGAAGAATCCACGAGGAGTTTGAACTCTTGGCAACTCTTCGTCCAACTCCTGAATGTGTGAAAGCCACTTGAGAGGGGCTGGTGAGTAGTAGCAGCTGGAAGTGGTGGTGGGGGGGTGGGAGGTAGTAGAGGAGTGTGGAGGAGGGACAGGGGGAGGAGGAGTGAGTGAGGTGGGGATGGGCTGGTTTAGGGGTGGTGGGAGATGCGTGATATCTGGATGTGCAAGGAAGGAGATGGTTAAATTGAAAAATGCTCACAAATGTACAGGTATTCTCTCTCTTCTCCTGCTTTTATGTCAATTAATGGTGGAGGTGTCATTTGAGGCTTGTAATTAGCTGGGGTAATTAAGACATCTGGCAACTGAGCTGTGGTGAGTGGGGTGGCGAGAAGCCATAAAAAAGTAAAAGTGTTCTCAGATACCATTAATAAATATAAAGTACCTTTTTTTACTAACTAATCCTCAGCATCTCTAGAAATTTTTGAGGTACTGTAGGTTGTAATGCAGATGAAACTGTGTCAGTAGAAAGGCAGGAAGGCTGGTGGCTGTGTGTTTTTGTCTTTATTTAAATCAGATAAACAAATAATGGCAACCTTATCGGGGGACACTTGCCGGCTATGAGCTGCTGTTTCCCGAATAGCGACAGACTCTTTGCTCTTGGAGTGTGGTGTCCTTGAATGTCTGTATTTTTTCTGTGTTTTTTGCGTGTGTGAAGTGAAGAAAAAGAATAGTAGGACGAACCAAGAGCAGTGTGACTTCGAGAGGGCGTGCAGATGACAACGAAGGGACCAAAGAGAACGCGTTACACGTGGTTGATTTCGTTTTGAGTTTCGTTATCACCATCATTGCGACTCATCATCATCAACTACCTTAGATAAAAGCCACAGTTATGTTCGTTTACTTTTCCTTTTTTTCCTTTAGTACTTAATCGGATACTTTTCTTTATGCCGCTCATATTCTTTCTATTCTTGTTCTCCATTCTCTCCTTTTTCATATTCTTTCTTTCCTCATTTCTGTTTTTTCCATTGTCACTTTTTCTTTCTTTTTTCTTACTCGTTCCCATTCTCCTTTTGGCGTTGCTCATTAGGTACCTTACATCAAACCCATAACTACGAGTATATTACAGCATCACAAGCTACAAGACAGGTAGGAGACAAGATGGAGTAAGGTGACGCGGCCTGGGACTCTACTACAGGTGTACCGGTTTCCACCCTGGCTACTCTTCTTTCTTCATTTTCATTTCCATTATCTATTTCTTTCTTTTATTCCTTCTCTTTCCTTCTTTTATTCGTTTATTTTCTATTTGTTTCCTATTATTTCCTAGTTTCCTTTTCCCTTTTCCTTTTTTCTTGCTCAGTTCTGTGTCGAAATCTTTACCACCTTTTCTTAGCTCTAATTTTTTTTTTTGTCTTGTGTTCCTCCTGATATTTATTTCTGTTGTTCCGTCTTCTTTCGTTCTGTCTATCTTCCTCTTTTCTTTCTCTTTTGTATCAAGAGCATCACAAGCTACAAAAGAGGTTGGAGGCGGGATGAAGTAAGTTTCTTATCATCATTATTAATCTACTGTAAGTACATCACCATCATCATCACTACCACTACCACCACTTGTATCATCATCACAACAACGAACATCACTTTCATCAAAATCATAATCATCATCATCATCATTATTATGTTTCTCAGTATTCTTTCTTTCTCGAATGATTCCTTTTCTTCGTTCTCTCTCTCTCTCTCTCTCTCTCTCTCTCTCTCTCTCTCTCTCTCTCTCTCTCTCTCTCTCTCTCTTCATTCCTTCTGTCTTTTCTTTTATCCTGTCTCTCGTTCTTCACTATATTACAGCAATAAAACAACAAGAGAAGTTTGAGCCAAGGTGGAGTAAGGTGGCACAGCATGAGATTCTAACAAAGGTGTCTGAGTTCCACCCTATTGAGGATTGCTCCTTTTTATGACAGGGGTATTTGTCTTCTTAGTGTAATAGGAAAAGTATATGGTAGGATACTTATTGACAGGTAGGGAAATAACAGAGGAATTAGTTGGAGAAGAACAGGAAGGTGTTAGGAAGGGACGAGGCTGTGTAGATGAGATATTCATTCTTAGGTCTTTAGTGGAAACGTTTCTAGATATGGGAAAGAAGTTGTATGTGGCCTTCATGAATTTGGAGAATGCATATGACAGGCTGGATAAACAAGGAATGTGGACAGTATTAAGAATATATGGAGTAAATGGGAAGTTGTTTAATGCCGTGAAGTGTATGCATGAGGGACCTAAGGCTGCAATGCGTGTGGACAGTGAACTGAGTGAATTTTTCTGTATGAATGTTGGATTGAAACAGGGATGTGTCATGTCCCCATGGCTGTTCAGTCGGTATATGGATGGGGTTATAAAAGAGGTGCAAAGTACGGAACTGGATGTTGGAGCGACCCTAATGAGACTGGGCAGTGTTTGGAAACTCCCTGTACTATTGTTTGCAGATGATACTGTATTGTTAAGTAAAGACGAAGAGGAAATGTAAGGCTTGGTGAATGTGTTTGGAAGAGTGTGTAAGAAACGGAATCTAAATGCGAATGTAGGGAATTGTAAAATTATTGTCTTCGAGAGAAATGAAGCCACTGAACGAGGAAGAAATGGAAAATGTGAGTGCGTTAAAGTACCTGGGCAGTTTGATGAGTAAGGATGGAAGTTTAGAGGATGACGTGCTTGAACGGGTACAATAGGGAAGAGAGGTTGCTAGTTCTTTGAAAGCAGTGAACAAGGAAGTGAGCATGGGGGTAAAAAAGTCGCTGCATGACAGTATTTTGGTGCCAACCCTTACGTATGGAAGTGCAGGTTGGACCTTTTTAGAAGACACATGTCAAGAGTGAAAGCAGTGGAATTGAGTTATTGGAGACGAGCATGTAGAGTTAACATGGAGAGACAGACTGACAAATGAGGAAGTGAACGAGCGTTGTGGTGTGGACGTGGATGCGATAGAAAGCGTTAAGAGAAACACATTGAGGTTGTTTGGCAATATGGAGAGGATGGAGAGCTAGAGGCTGACGAGGAGAGTGTATGCGTGTGAGATGGAGGTGGGGAGAGGGAGGGTGAGGCCGAGGATGAGATGGAGGGATTGAGTGGAGAGGTATATGAGAGAGTGAGGTGTGAGCTGGGGACAGGCAATGAATGACGAATGACAGGGCGACTTGGAGACGATTTCTTTGTGGCCACCCCTTACGGGATTGTGGCGTCTGGCAATAGATAGTTAAACAGATATTTCTTCTTTGTTCATATATATATATATATATATATATATATATATATATATATATATATATATATATATATATATATATATATATATATATCTTTTTATGCTCCTTATTGTTCTTATTCTCATCACTTTGTTTCTCCTTGTTTTTCTTTCTCTTTTCTTATTTCTTATTCCATTTCGTTGTGTCTTCTCTTTACAAGATTTTATTTATTATTCTTTTCTGTTATTTATTATTTTCTTTCGTCTGTTTCATATTTCTTTCTCCCTCCCTTCTTTCTCCATTATATTAAAAGCATCACAAGCTGCAAAATAGACAGGAGGCTGGATGAAGTAAGGTTACTATCATCACTACTAATTGCTGTATATACATCACTATTATCATTACTATCAGGACCACCACTTCCATCATTATCATCATCATCAGTTTTACAATGCTCTTTCTTTCCTGATTATTTTCTTTTTTCTCCTCTTTCTTTCCACTCTCTCCTACTCCTTTTCATTCCTTCTGTCTGTTCTTTCTTCATATCTTTCCTTTTTCACTGTATGATGGCAGTAAAACAGCAAGAGTAGTAGGAGCCAAAGTGGAGTACGGTGGAACGGCCTGAGATTCTAACAAAGGTGTCTTGAGTTCCACCATACTTGTATATAGGCTCCTTTTTATCTTTCTTTTCATATTCCTCTTCCTTTGTTTTTTCGTTCATTTTCCTCAAGATTCCTTTCCTAATCCCTTTCAATCTTCCTGTCTTTCTTTCTCCCTCGTTTCATAGTTTGTTTATCCATTTTGCCTCTGTCTTCTTTTTACCCCATTATTTTTTTCTCTTTATTTCATCTTGTTAATCTTCCATTCCTCTCTCTCTCTCTCTCTCTCTCTCTCTCTCTCTCTCTCTCTCATATTACATGAGTTCGATCCAGTGCTGTCGGCTGCTTTTTTTCTTTCTCATTTCTTTAATTTTTACACATTTTTTTTTATCTTACTCATTTCCTCTCTTTTGCACCCGCGACCGCGAAGAGAGTGGGTTTTATGTTTTGAGCGGTGTGTGTGTGTGTGTGTGTGTGTGTGTGTGTGTGTGTGTGTGTGTGTGTGTGTGTGTGTGTGTGTGTGTGTGTGTGTGTGTGTGTGTGTGTGTGTGTTTAACAGCGGATGATTTTGTCGGAGCGAGAAGGGAGGTCTTGTACTGAAGGGGTTTAATTGTTTCATTTATGTGTGTCAAAGAGAGAGAGAGAGAGAGAGAGAGAGAGAGAGAGAGAGAGAGAGAGAGAGAGAGAGAGAGAGAGAGACAGACAGACAGACAGACAGACAGAGAAAAAGACAGAGAGAGTACCGGTACTATATTTTGCATGTTTATGTTGAGAGAGAGAGAGAGAGAGAGAGAGAGAGAGAGAGAGAGAGAGAGAGTACTGTTTTGCATGATTAAATTGAGAGAGAAGAGTTGGAGAGTGAAGGAGGAGAGGGAGGTGGAAGGCAGGAGTGGGGATGCGAAGAGGAGAGGAAGAGAAAGGTGGGGAGTGAAAGGGAAAGCAGTGAAAATATAGAAACGAAAACTTGCACAACTCTGAACACACAACAACACATACAGCCACTCCAAAATGTTCTTTATTTGGTTATTTTAATTATTAGAAACTGTGCTGAATTTAAACACACAAAACTTTTAGGTCACCAGGTTCATAAGTGAGGTTGCTGAGCAGTCGTAGCTGGAGGTGGGGGGGGGGGAGTGGAGGGATGTGGGGGAGGGGCAGGGAAGGGGGGGGATGGACTGGTTTGGGGGTGGGGGGAGATGCGTGATATCTGGATGTGAGTGGGAGGAGATGGTCAAATTTAATGATGCCCTCAAATGTACAGTTATTCTCATAATTCTCCTGGCATTATATATGGCAGTTAATGGTGGAGGTGTCATTTGAGGCTTGTAATTAGCTGAGGTTTATTAAGACATTTGGCAACTGAGCTGTGATTAGGGGGGTGGCGAGAAGCCGTGAAATATGTACGCAGATACCATTAATATATTTCATAGACCCTTTTTTCACTAACTAATCCTCAACGTCTCCACAATATTCTGAGGTAGACTGTAATGCAGATGAAACTGTGTCAGTAGAAAGGCAGGAAGGGTGGTGGCAGTGTGTTTTAGTCTTTATTTAAATCAGATGAACAAATAATGGCAATCTCATCGGGGAACAATTACCGGCTATGAGCTGCTGTTTCCCGGATAGCGACAGACTCTTTGCTCCTGGAGTGTGATGTCCTTGAATGTCTATTTTTTCTGTGTTTTTTGCGTGTGTGAAATGAAGAAAAGGAATAGTAAGACTAATCAAGGGCTGTGTGACTTCGAGAGGGCGTGAGGATGACAACGAAGGGGCCACAGAGACGAAGGAGTGATATTTAAGGTTAGTAGAAGGCTTTACATGTGGTTGTTTTTGTTTTGAGTTTCGTTATCATGAAAAGTAACTTACGGACCATCATCACCATCATTGCGACTCATCATCATCATCATCATCATCATCATCATCATCATCATCATCAACTACATGAGATTAAAGCCACAATAATGTCCCGTTTACTTTTCCTTGTTTCCTTCATTACTTAATCAGATACTTTTCTTTGTGCATCTAGTCTTCTTTGTGTTGTGGTTTTGTTCTCCATTCTCACCTTTCTCATGTTCTTTCTTTCCTCATGTCTTTATTTTCCATTGTCATTTTTTCTTGTTTTTGTCTTACCCGTTCTGATTCTCCTTTTGTCTTTGCCCATTTTACTTTAACTTGTTGTTTTCCTTGTCTTTTCTGTCTTTCCCTCCTCCTGTTCTTCCCTTCTTTCTTACTTTTCTAGTATCTCGTTTTTCCATGCTTTTTTCTTGTTCTCATTCTCCATTTGTGTGTATCGTCCACATTTTGTTGTTTTCTTCTGTCTTCCTTTCTTCTTCCCCTTGTAAACTTTAATCTGTTTTTCCTTGTTTCTACTTGTCTTTGCCCCTCCTTTTCTCAACTTCCTCTTTTCTTTCCTTCTCCACTATACTACAGCATCACAAGCAACAAGATAGGCAAGAGACAAGGCTCAGTCGAGCGGCCTTGGACCCTACTGTGCCGAGTTCAGACCCGACTTAGCTCTGCATTACCTCTTTTGTTTTTCATTCTTATATTTCTCTCCTGTCACACTTTGTCTCTTTCTTTTTTCTCATATCTCTCTTTTTCTTTACCACTCTTCTGTGTCTTTTCCTCTCTCTCCCTTCTGTCTTCTCCATTTTCACCTCTTCTGGTCCATATTTTGTTCATCGTCTTTTAGTTTCTTTTTCATTCCCACTTTTTCTGCTTTCTCCCTTTTCATTCCCCTTTTCATTCTTCCTTGCTCTCTTATTTCGTTCTTTCAGCTGTCTCTTTTCTTTATCGTCCCATTTCTTTGTTCCTTTTCTCCTTCACAATATTACAGAAATAAAATTACTAGAAATAGCAGCGAAGGTGACGTAAGATGGAGCGTCCTGAGTTTCCAAATAAAGTACATTTCAAGTTCGACTCTAACAGGATAATTACTCTTTTTTATTCTTTTTATTGTTTCTTTCCATGTCTGTGTTTTTTCCATTAATTCGGCTTTTGTCTTTTCCCGGTTTCGTTCTTTGTCCATTTTTTCCCGTCTTTTTCGTTTCTTGTTTTTATTTTATTGATTTGTCTTTTCCTTCTATTTACTTCTTCTCGAGTCACCGTTTTTCATGAATTATTTCTTTTTTCATCCTAGTTTATCCTTTTTTTTTTTTTTCTAATTTTTCTTCTCATTCTCCCTTTTTCCAGATTTCTTCCTTTTTCTTTCTTTCCCTCTTTCATTCTCCACAAATCAGTATTACACCATCAAAGGAGACCAGAGATAAAAGAGAAGAAAAAAGAAGAAGTTATTATCATCATTACTATCCTACTGAGCATCACCACCACCACTGCCATAATCACCATCATTATCCCTAGAGTAATAATTATCATCATAAATCTAACTTACATCACCATTATCACCATGACAACTGCTGTCATTACCACCATAATCATCATCATCACCCTCATCACCATCACAGCTACTGTCATCATTACCACCTCAATCATCATGTTCATCATCAGCTACACAGAACAAAACGCCATATTACAGCATCACCTTCTACTGAAGAAATACGAGGCAAGATGGAGAAAGTTCGTAAACATCAGTGCTAATCTAATGTATATCATCATCATCATCCATACTACCACCACCACTATCATCTCATCATACATTATTATTATTATTATCATCATCATCATCATCATCATCATCATTGTCCCCAGCATCCATCATCATCCATGCAGTTATCTTGTTATCCATCAGAGCTAGCCTTCATTACCATTCCACCACCACCATCATCACCACCACCACCACCACCACCACCACCACCACTATCATCATCTTGCATTATTATCATCATCAACAGCAGCAGCATCCATCATCATCCATGCAGTTATCTTGTTATCCAACAGAGCTAGCCTTCATTACCATTCCAACACCACCACCACCACTATCATCATCATGCATTATTATCATCATCAACAGCCGCAGCATCCATCATCACCCATGCAGTTATATCATCATGCATTATTATCATCATCAACAGCCGCAGCATCCATCATCACCCATGCAGTTATATCATCATGCATTATTATCATCATCAACAGCCGCAGCATCCATCATCACCCATGCAGTTATATCATCATACATTATTATCATCATCAACAGCCGCAGCATCCATCATCATCCATGCAGTTATATCATCATGCATTATCATCATCATCAACAGCAGCAGCTTCCATCATCATCCATGCAGCTATGATTATCATCATGCATTATTATCAACAGCAGCAGCATTCATCATCACCCCATGCATTATTATCATCATCAACAGCAGCAACATCCATCATCATCCATGCAGTTATCTTGCTATCCATCAAAGCCAGCCTGTATCACCATTCCACCACCACCACCACCATCATTAGGAACCTTGAAGTCACAACAACATTACAACATCACAAGCAACAACAGAGGTAGGAGACACGGTGAAGTAAGGTGGAGCGGCCTGGGACCTGCTATCACTGTACCCAGTTCGAACCTTCACCTCACAAACCCCCTCCTTTTTCCTTGTATCTGTTTCTTTTTATTATTGTTCCCTTCTGTCTCCTATTCTGTCGATCTCTCTTTCGTTGTCATATTATCAGTCACTAACATTTCTTTGTCCCCTCCCCATTCTCTGTCTGTTTGTCTGTCTGTCTGTCTCTGTCTATCTGTCTGTCTGTCTGTCTCTGTCTATTTGTCTGTCTGTCTGTCTGTCTGTCTGTCTCTCTCTCTCTCTCTCTCTCTCTCTCTCTCTATTACATTACATTACAGACAGCATAATAAGCTAGAAGGCGATATGAAATTAAGTTTTTATAATCTGTATTAGGCTACTCAGCATCACAATAATTATCACTACCACCGTCACCATCATCATCATCATTTTCACTCATACAATTATCATAACATCAAAACTACCTAAGAATAATCATAGCCATCATCATCATCTTTATCATCATCCTTATCATCATCATCATCATCATCATCACCACCACCACCACTGGGTACATTAGATCAAACCCATAACTATATTACAGCATCACAAGCTACAAGACAGGTAGTAAGGTGGGGCGGCCTGGGACTCTACTACAGGTGTACCGAGTTTCACCCTGGTTGATCTTCTTTCTCCTTTCATTTTCTTTCTCATGTCCTTTTTCTTTCATTTCTTCATTGTCTATCCTTCTTTTATTCGTTTATTTTCCATCTGTTTCCTATTATTTCCTTTTCTTTTTCCCATTCTTCTCTTGCTCATTTCTGTGTCCAAACCTTTACCACGTTTTCTTAGATCTCACTTTTTTTCTTGTAGTTTTCCGGTCATTTATTTGTTTCTGTTGTTCCGTCTTCTTTCGTTCTCTCCCTCCCTCCTTTCTTTCTCCTTTATATTAAGAGCATCACAAGTTACAAAATAGGTAGGATGCGGGATGAAGTAAGGTTCTTATCATCACTATTAATCTATTATAAATACATCACCATCATCATCTCCACCACTACTGCCACTTCTATCATCATCATCACAACCACTAACATAACTTCCATCATCATCATGATCATAATCATCATCATCATTGTTTCTCAATATTTTTTCTTTCTCGAATGATTCCCTTTCTTCTTTTTCCGTCATTATTCCTTCTGTCTTCTCTTTTATACTGTCTCACGTTCTTCGCTATATTACAGCAATAAAACAACAAGAGAAGTTTGAACCAAGGTGCAGTAACGTGGCACAGCCTGAGATTTTGTCTAAGGTGTCTGAGTCCAACCGTATTGAGGATTGCTCCTTTTTATCACAAGGTCATTTGTCTTCCTAGTGTAATAGGAAAATTATATGGAAGGATACTTATTGACAGAGCTAGGGAAATAACAGAGGAATTAGGTGGAGAAGAACAGGAAGGTTTTAGGAAGGTAAGAGGTTGTGTGGATCAGATATTCAATCTTAGGTCTTTAGTAGAAAAGTTTCTAGAGAAGAGAAAGAAGTTGTAGGTGACCTTCATGGCTTTGGAGAAAGCCTATGGCAGGGTGGATAGACAAGGCAGGTGGAAAGTATTAAGAATATAGTTGTGGACTAAATGGGAAGCTGTTGAATGCTATGAAGAGTATGTACGAGGGGGTAAGGCTGCAGTGCGTGTGGATAGTAAGGTTGGTGAAATTTGCTATATGAATGTTGGATTGAAACAGAGATGTGTCATGTTCCCATGGTTGTTCAATCTGTTAGTGGATGGAGTTTTAAAAGAGGTACAAGGTAGGGAAGTGGATGATGGAGCGACCCCAATAAGAGAGGGAAATGTTTGAAAACTCCCAGCACTGTTGTTTTCTGATGATACTGTACTGTTAAGTGAAGACGATGGGAAACTGCATAGCTTGGTGACTGCGTTTGGGAGAGTGTGTAAGAAACGGAATCTAAAGGTGAAGGAAGGGAAGAGAAATTTATTGCCTGCGAGAGAAATGAAGACACTGAATGTACAGTGAGGATGAATGAGGAGGAAATGGAAAAAGCAAGTGCGTTTAATTACTTAAGTAATGTGATGAGAAAGAATGGAAATTTAGTGTGTGAAATGCTTGAAAGTGCACAACAGAGAAGAAAGGTTGCTTGTTCTTTGCTAGCAGTGGTAAGGAATAAGAAGTGAGCATGGAAGTGAAAAACTCGCTGCATGACAGTATTGTGATGCCAGCCCTAACGTATGGAAGTGAAGCTTGGACCTTACTGGAAGGACACAAGTCAAGAGTGGGAGCAGTGGAAATGAGTTATTTAAGACGGGCATGCGGAGTAACGTGGAGAGACAGACTGATAAATGAGGAAGTGAAGGAGTGTTGTAGTGTTGATGTGATAGAAGGCGTTATGGAGAAATACATTGAGGTTGTTTGACCATGTGGAGAGGATGGAGAGCGAGAGACTGACGAGGAAAGTGAATGCGAGTGAGGTGGAGCTGGAGAGAAGGAGGGCGAGGCCGAGGATGATCTGAAGGGATGGAGTGGAGTGGTATATGAGAGACGAAGGGTGTGAGCTGGGGGCAGGGCTGTGAAATGGCGGGGAAAGGGGCGACATCAAGGCGATTTGTTTGTGGCCACCATTACGGGATTGAGTCGTCCAGCAATAGATAGATACACAGATATTTCTTGTTGTTTGTTCATATATATATTTTTTCTTTTTATGCTTCTTAATGTTCTTATTCTTCTCTCTTTCTTTCGCCTTGTCTTTCTTTCTCTCTCCTTTCTTATTTTTTATTCCATTTCCTTGGGTCTTCTTTTTGCCCAATTTTTTTCTTTCCTTATTTCTGTTATTTATTTATTATTTTTTTTGCTGGTTCATATTTTTCTCTCCCTCCGTTCTTTCTCCATTAGATTAAAAGTATCACAAGCTGCAAAATAGACAGGAGGCGGTATGAAGTAAGGGTATTATCATCACCACTAATTGCTGTATATACATCACTATTATCATTACTGTCAGGACCTCCACTTCCTTCATAAGTATCATCATCAGTATTTCAAGTTCTTTCCTGATTATTTTCTTTTTCTCTCCACTCTACCCTACTCCTTTTCATTACTTCTGTCTGTTCTTTCTTAATTTCTTTCCTTTTTCACTGTATGATAGCAGTAAAACAGCAAGAGTAGTAGGAGCCAAGGTGGAGTACGGTGGAACGGCCTGAGATTCTAACAAAGGTGTCTAGAGTTCCACCACACTTGAATATACGCTCCTTTTTATCTTTCTTTTCATATTCCCCTTCCTTTGTTTTTTCGTTCATTTTCCTCAAGATTCCTTTCCTAATCTCTTTCAATCTTCCTGTCTTTCTTTCTCCCTCCTTTCATAGTTTGTTTATCCATTTTGCCTCTGTCTTCTTTTTACCCCATTAGTTTTTTCTCTTTATTTCATCTTGTTAATCTTCCATTCCTCTCTCTCTCTCTCTCTCTCTCTCTCTCTCTCTCTCTCTCATATTACATGAGTTCGATCCAATACTGTCGGCTGCTTTTTTTCTTTCTCATTTCTTTCATTTTTACACATTTTTTATCTTACTCATTTCCTCTCTTTTACACCCGCGACCGCGAAGAGAGTGGGTTTCATGTTTTGAGCGGTGTGTGTGTGTGTGTGTGTGTGTGTGTGTGTGTGTGTGTGCGTCTAACAGCGGATGATTTTGTCGGAGTGAGAAGGGAGGTGTTGTACTGAGGGGGTTTAATTTTTTCATTTATGTGTGTCAAAAAGAGAGAGAGAGAGAGAGAGAGAGAGAGAGAGACAGACAGACAGACAGACAGACAGACAGACATACAGACAGACAGAGAAAAAGACAGAGAGAGCACCGATACTATGTTTTGCATGTTTATGTTGAGAGAGAGAGAGAGAGAGAGAGAGAGAGAGAGAGAGAGAGAGAGAGAGAGAGAGTTGTTTTGCATGTTTAAATTGAGAGAGGAGAGGTGGAGAGTGAAGGAGGAGGGGAAGGTGGAAGGCAGGAGGGGTGATGCGAAGAGGAGAGGGAGAGAAAGGTAGGGAGTGAAAGGGAAAGCAGTGAAAATATAGAAACGAAAACTTGCACAACTCTGAACACACAACAACACATACAGCCACTTCAAAATGTTCTTTACTTGGTTATTTTAATTATTAGAAATTGTGCTGAATTTAAACACACCAAACTTTTAGGTCACCAGGTTCATAAGAGGGGTTGCTGAGCAGTCGTAGCTGGAGGTGGGGGAGGGAGTGGAGGGATGTTGGGGAGGGGCAGGGAAGGGTGGGGATGGGCTGGTTTGGGGGTGGGGGGAGATGCATGATATCTGGATGTGCGTGGGACGAGATGGTCAAATTTAATGATGCTCTCAAATATACAGTTATTTTCATAATTCTCCTGGCAATATATATGGCAGTTAATGGTGGAGGTGTCATTTGAGGCTTGTAATTAGCTGAGGTTTATTAAGACATTTGGCAACTGAGCTGTGATTAGGGGGGTGGCGAGAAGCCGTGAAATATATACGCAGATACCATTAATAAATATAAAGTACTTTTTTTTTTTTTTTTTGCTACCAAATCCTCAGTGTCTCAAAAAATTTCTGGAGGAGACTGTAATGCAGATGAAATTGTGTCAGTAGAAAGGCAGGAAGGGTGGTGGCTGTGTGTTTTAGTTTTTATTTGAATCAGATGAACAAATAATGGCAACCTCATCGGGGGACACTTGCCGGCTATGAGCTGCTGTTTCCTAGATAGCGACAGACTCTTTGCTCTTAGAGTGTGGTGTCCTTGAATGTCTGTATTTTTTCTGTGTGTGAAGTGAAAAAAAGGCATAGTAGGACTAATCAAAGATTGTGTGATTTCGAGAGGGCGTGCAGATGACAATGAAGAGGCCAAAGGGACGAAGGAGTGATAGGTAAGTAGAAAGCATAACACGTGGTTGTTTTCATTGTAAGTTTCGTTATCATGAAAAGTAACTTACACACCACCGTCACTATCATTGCAACTCACCATCATCATCATCATCATCATCATCATTATCAGCAACATGAGACAAAAGCCACAATAATGTCCCGTTTACTTTTGCTTTTTTCCTTCAGTACTTAATCAGATACTTTTCTTCATGCCTCTACTCTTCTTTCTATTGTATTTTGTTCTTCATTCGCTCCTTTCTCATGCTTTTTATTTTTTCATTTCCTTCTTTTCTATTGTCACTTTTTCATCCTTTTGTCTTACTCATTCTTCATTCGCTCCTTTCTCATACTTTTTATTTTTTCATTTCCTTCTTTCTATTGTCACTTTTTCTTCCGTTTGTCTTACTCGTTCTCATTCTCCTTTCACCGTTGCCCATTAGGAACATTAGATCAAACCCATAACTGTATTACAGCATCACAAGCTTTAAGACAGGTAGGAGACAATATGGAGTAAGGTGGGGCGGTCTGGGACTCTACTACAGGTGTACCGAGTTCGACCCCAGTGCTGACTGGATCTCCTTTTCTTTTTCTTATTTCCATTTCTCTTCCTTATTGTCTTTACCTTTCTCTTTTCATCATTTCTTCGTTTGTTGTACAATCTTTTTTATTATAATTAATATCCTGCCTTTCTTTTTCCCTGTTCATTTTTGTTCCTTTCCCTCTTAGGTTCTTTATCATTTTTTCTTAGTGTCACATTTTTTTTTTTTTGCTTTGTAATTATCCGTCCCCGACCCGGAGGGGCTCGAAGACGGGTATTGTTTTCACTCTGTTTGTCTGTTTGTCTGTTTGTCTGTCTTTCTGTCTGTCTGTCTGTCTTGTTGTTAACACCTTAACACGAAAACGACTGGTGCGATTTTGACTAAAATTACAGGGATGATGGGTTACGACCGTCTGATCACCTGATCAAATTTGGGGCCAAATTGGGCCAAGGCCCAAACTGTAGGCCTCCCCCCCATATTTTAAAAAACGGAGACGGGTAAGAATCGTTTTTTGGCCATAACTGCTTTCAGTTTCGTCATATCGACATGAAATCAAAACCTAAAGGTGCATCTTTCAGATCTGCATCCTATAACATGCCTCGTTACATCATGGGGGGTGTCACCACCCCGTTTAGCAATAGGGGGGTCATTCTCAGGTGGGCCGAGCCTAAAATTTCAAATGAGCATAAAATTGTCAATTTTCACCCGATTTATTCCAAATTTGATACGTGACATCTTTGACTCGAGATCCTGTTGTGTGTAAAGTTAGTCCTAAAATGAGAGCCAGGAACGGGTTTGCTGTGCCTTGGCACCGCTTGTTTTTTGTTTTTTTTTCGCCTTCTTACGTTCTCTCTTCTTTATTTTTCTTTCCTTTATATTAACAGCGTCACAAGCTACAAAACACGTGGTAGATGGGATGAAGTAAAGTTATTATTATCACTACTAATCTGAATAAATATCGCCATTATCATCACTACCACTACTTTCATGGTCATCATCATCGGCTTCATCATTGCCAGTTTCTCAATTTTCTTCTTTCCTGATGTTTTTCCCGTTTTGCCATTTCCTTATTCTCCTTTCTCTCTCTCTACTCTCACTCTTTTTCGTTCCTTGGCTTAACTTTCTGCAGTGTATTATAGCAACAAAGCAACAAGGGAAGTGGGAGCCAAAGTGGAGTAAGGTGGAGCTGACTGAGATTCTAACAAAGGTGTCTTGAGTTCCACCCACAAGAACACTTCCCTCATTTATACCTTTCTTCTTAAGTTTCCTCTTATTTATCCTTATTTTTTTTTTTCATGCTCCTTGTGGTTCTTTTTTGCCTCACTTTTTTTTTTTTTTTGTCTTGTATGATTTTATTGTTTTGCCTATGTCTTCTTCCTATCCCATGTCTTATTTTTTATAATTTGTCCTGTCAGTCTCTCTCTCTCTCTCTCTCTCATCTGCAGTATTTCTTATTGTTCTTCCTCCTTCTCTTTCTTTCTTTTTATTTTTTTTCTTTCTGTTTTTCCTCATTTCCATATCTATTATTTCGTTGTTTTTTTATTCACCCTGTGTTTGTATGTTTCTCCTGTTCTCTTTTGCTCTCCCGCTCTCTCCTGCTCCGTTTTTTTCCTCCCTCTTTTTTGTACTTTTTCCTTTTTTTTTTTTTTTTTTAATAGTAATTACAGCATCACAAACTCTAGGAAAGGTAGGAGACAAGATGATGTAAGGTGGAGCGGCCTGGGACTCCACTACACGTGTGCAGAGTTCAGTCCTTCACTAACAATTTGAGGAAGTCTCCTCTTTCTTTTTTTCTCTCAATCTGCTGAGTCCGCTTTCACATTTTCGTTGATTCTCCATTTTTTTTCTTTTATTTACTACTTCGTTTACTTTTGTCATTACTCACCTTTTGTTTTCCTTGTTCTTCTTTCATTTCCTTTCTTTTCATTTTTGTTTTTCTATTTTTCCTTATTTTTCATTTCATTAATTTTCTTTTTGGATTCTTTATTCTTTCTCTGTGCGTTGTTCAGTTCCTATATTTTCCTCTTGTATCTTTCCTTTCTCTTTAATCCCTTGCTTTGTCGTTTTTCTTTCCTACTCGTCTTCTTTTCTCCTGTCTTTCTCCTCTACATAACATCATCACAAGCAATACAAGAGAAGTAAGAGGCGAGATGAGGTAAGGTGGAGAGGCCTGGGACTCTACTAAGGGTGTACAGAATTAACACCTTTACCATTTATGTTTAGCAGAAGGAAGGAAACAAAGAAAAGGAAGCAAGCAGAACTATTAATCCCTTGTTTTCTGTCATTAATTCTTGTTCTCTTTTTCTTCTCATATTTCTTGGTTTTCCCTTTCATTCTTTCGTTTCGTCCTCTTTCTCTCCTCTCTTTCTCCTTTTGAGTCCTTTTGTCATTTCTCTCATTCTCCTTTTATTTTTTTTTCTATTTCCTCTCAGTTTCTCATTCTTCCATTCAATTCGTCTTTCTTTTTAGTTTTCGTTTTCCATTCAGACATTATATTCCTATATATATTTTTTTCATCCTCAGTTTTTTTTTTTAACCTCAGATCTCCTTTTTCCTTTCAGATTTTCTTCTTCCCTCTTTTTTTTCCTGCCTCTTTTCCTAACGATATTACTGCAATAAAACTATTAGAGAAGTAGGAGCCAAGGTAAAGTAAAGTGGAGCGGCATGAGATTCTAACAAAGGTGTCTCGAGTTCCACCATATATTCTTACCTACTCCTTTTTCCTTCTTTCACACATCTATTTTGTTTTTAGTTTTTCTTTTCCGTTTATCGTCTCTTTATTTCTCGTTCTCCTCTCGTTCTCTTTACGTATCCTCTTTCTTTGTTCTTTTATTTATAATTTAAAGTCTTTTCTGCCTTCAAAATGATCCACGAGTATACATGGCGAGTGATGAGAGGGGTGGTTGGTGAACTAAATGAAAGTAAGGCAATGATTGATTATGTGTGTGTGGATGAAAGAATGCGAAGATGTGTAATGGACGCA
Organism: Coenobita brevimanus; assembly: GCF_032717465.1. Classification (NCBI taxonomy): domain Eukaryota; kingdom Metazoa; phylum Arthropoda; class Malacostraca; order Decapoda; family Coenobitidae; genus Coenobita; species Coenobita brevimanus. The sequence continues at coordinate 18,011,506 of NC_137018.1, read as the reverse complement.
AGACTTTCTGACCACCACTTGGTGGTGGCCAGAATAAAGTTCCAAATAAGATGGAGAAATAGAAGAAGAGAAGGACGGGAAGGAGTATTCGCAAGAAGAGTGGAAAGGTTACAAGAGGATGAGAAAAAGGCAGAATATAAGAGAAGTGGAGGAACGATTGGGGAAAAATGAATTGGAGCAGATGCGGGACGTGGAAGGTGTGTGCAGGATATTCACAGAAGAAATATGTGCAGCATGTGATGTGGTGTGTGGGATGAAGAGAAGACGGAGGGGGGTGCAAGGAACAGCGTGGTGGAATGAAGAGGTGAGACAGACTGTGGCACAAAAGAAGAAACCATACAATGAGTGGCTGAGAAGTAGGGGCGTGGAAGAAGTTGAGAGGCGGAAGAGAAAGAGTTATATGTAGAAAGAAAGAGAGAGGTGAAAAGATTAGTAAGAGAGAGTAGGAAGAGAGTGGATGAGGAATTTGGAAGGAATTTGAGTGTAATGTTGAGAGACTGTAAGAAAATGTTCTGGAAAGAGGTGCAGAGAGTAAGACAGGGTGAAGGTGAAGTTAGCAGGGGAGTGAAAGATAAAAATGGTAGATTACTAGTGGAGAAGGGAGAAAAAGTGAGCAGATGGAGAGAACACTTTAAGGAACTGTTGAACATACAGGATGGAAGTGATGCGAGTATAAATGGCTGGGGAATGGCTGGGAGAAGGAGGGAGGTGAGAAGACAGGAAGAAATCAGTAGGATAGAAGTTGTGGAAGCAATGAAGAAAGTTAAATTGGGGAACACCCCAGGTATTGATGGAGTGTGTGGTGAAATGCTGAAGCATGGGGGAGAGATAGTAGTAGAATGGATGTGGAAGATGTGCAGATTGGCCTGGGAGGAAGGTAGAGTCCCGGAGGATTGGAAGTCAGGTATAATTATTCCCCTGTACAAAGGAAAAGAGGAAAAAGAAGTGTGTGGTAATCATAGGGGCATTTGTCTTCTTAGTATAATAGGAAAAGTGTATGGTAGGATACTTATATACAGAGTTAGAGAAAGAACAGAGGAATTAGTTGGAGAAAAACAGCGAGGCTTTAGGGAGGGAAGAGGTTGTGTAGATCAAATATTCATTCTTAGATCTTTAGTGGAAAAGTTCCTAGAGAAGGGAACGAAGTTGTAAGCGGTTTTCATGGATTTGGAGAAAGCATATGACAGGGTCGATAGACAAGGATTGTGGAAAGTATTAAGAATATATGGAATAGATGAGAAGCTTTTGAATGCTGTGAAGAGTATGTATGATTGTGCTAAGGCTGCAGTGCTTGTGGATGGTGAACTGAGTGGATTTTTCTTTTTGAAGGTTGGGTTGAAACAGGGATGTGTCATGTCTCCATGGTTGTTCAAGCTGTACATGGATTGGGTAATAAAAGAGATACAAGGTAGGGTAGTGGATGTTGGAATGGCCCTGGTGAGAGAGGGTAGTGTTTGGAAACTCTCTGTATTGTTGTTTGCAGATGATACTGTGTTGTTGAGTGAAGACGCAGGGGAGCTGCAAGGCTTGGTGGATGAGTTTGGGACAGTGTGTAAGAAACAGAATCTAAAGTTGAATGTAGGGAAGAGTAAAATGATGGTCTTTGAGAGAGGTGAAGTTAGTGAATGTACAGCGAGGTTGGATGGTGAGGAATTGGAAAATGTGAGTACGTTTAAGTACTTGGGTAGTGTAATGAGTAAGGATGGAGGTTTGGAGGGTGAAGTGCTTGAAAGGGTACAGCAGGGAAGGAAGGTTGCTGGTTCCTTGAAAGCAGTGATAAGAAACAGGGAAGTGAGCATGGAAGTGAAAAAGTTACTACTTGATAGTATTGTGATACCAACTCTAACGTATGGAAGTGAAGCTTGGACGTTCTTGGAAGGACCCAAGTCAAGAGTGAGAGCAGTGGAAATGAGTTATTTAAGAGGAGCCTGTGGAGTCACATGGAGAGATAGGCTGACAAATGAGGATATAAGGAAGTGTTGTGATGTGGATGTGGATGTGATAGGAAGCGTTAGGAGGAATACACTGATGTGGTTTGGCCATGTGGAGAGGATCGAGGGTGAAAGACTGACGAAGAGTGTATGAGAATGAGGTGGAGGGGAGAGAGGGAGGGGAGGCCGAGGATGAGAAGGAGGGATGGGGTGGAGAGGTATATGAGAGAGGGGGGTGTGAGTTGGAAGCAGGGCAGTGAAATGGCGGGGGACAGGGTGACGTGGAGGCGATTTGTTTGTGGCCACCCCGAACGGGATTGAGGCGTCTGGCAATAGATAGATAGATTTTCTGCCTGCGGTCAGTGCCAGTTTTTTCTCTTTCAGCTTCACTAATTGTCTCCTATTTTGTAATTCTCTTTATATTCTCTTATTATATTAGCCCGTATGTTTTTTTTTTCCTCATTTTTTCAATCTTCTCCATTTCTTGATTTCTCTTTCTTCCTCCCTTCTTCCACTATATTACGACACTCCAAGTTATAGGACAAAGAGGAGACCAGATTAAATAAGGTTATTGTTATCGGTAGTAACTTACATCATATCCATCGTCATCATCATCATCGTCATCATCATCATCATCATTATTATTATCAAGAACACAGTGTTCATTATTCTCATCAGCGTTCAGGTACATCACCATTATTATCACTCTAGTCACCATCATTCTGGACCATATTGTTATTCCTCTCAAAGCTCAACACCATCATCATCATCACCATTAGCTATAATACACTGTAGGTCAAAGCCACAACTACTTTACAGCATCACAAACTACAACGAGGTAGGAGATAAGATGAAGTAAGGTGAAGCGGCCTGGGACTCTACTACACGTGTATGGAGTTCAATCCTTCACTCGAACTACCCTCTCAGTCTCCTTTTCTTTATTTCTCTGTTTGTTTGTATTCTTTTTCACATTTCTTTTGTTTTCGCCTTTATTTTTTTGTTCTTCATTTTCTACATTTGTCATTCTACACAATTTCTCTCTCTCTCTCTCTCTCTCTCTCTCTCTCTCTCTCTCTCTCTCTCTCTCTCTCTCTCTCTCTCTCTCTCTCTCTATTTTATGTTTATATTCATTTTATTTTCATATTTTTCTTAACATACCCTTCTTCCCCCTTATCTCTTACTTTCTCTTTTCATTCTCGCTTCTCATCTTCTGTTTACTTCCTCCATCAGATCACGGCATCACAAGCTACAAGGCAGGTAGCAGTCAAGATGAAGTGGAGCGACCTGGAACTCTTACTACAGGTGTACCGAGTTAACACCTTTACTCTTAAGACTTCATTTTTATTCTTTCTCTCTGTACTTTCTTTACTTCTCCATTATTTAATAGTTTGTGTTATTTAATTTCTCTTTCCGTTTTTCATTCTGTTTCCTTAATTATTTCCTTTTTCTTCATTTTTTGCTTCTCGTATTTTTTTTTTCTTCTTCACTGTTTCTCTCTATGTTGTCTTTGTTTTTCTGTGTCACCTTTTTCCTTGTGACCCCTACATTTTTCCCTTATTTCATTTTGTTTCTTCTTCCTTTCGTTTCTCTGTCCTTTCCTTCTTCACTATATTACTGTAACATCCTGTAAGAGAAGGAGGAACCAAGATGAAGTAAGGTGGAGCGGCCTGAGATTCTAACAAAGGTTTCTTGAGTTCCGACCTCTCTCTCTCTCTCTCTCTCTCTCTCTCCTGCCCCGGGATTTCTTTTTTCTTTTTTTCTTTTTACCTTTACTGTCTTTATTGTTTGAATTCTGAATATTTTTCATCTTGCTTTTCCTTACTTCTTTTTCAGACTCTTAGTTCTTTGTCTTTTTTCTTGGTTTCTTAATTCTCATCGTATATTTGAATCTTTTTCCTGTTCTCCCATACTCCATTTTCCCGTCTCTCTTATCTCTCAAGCATTTTTCTCATATTCTTTCAGTAATTATAGCATCACAAACTACAACGAGGTAGGAGACATGATGAAGTAAGGTGGGGCGGCCTGGGACTCTACTACACGTGTACAGAGTTCAGTGCTTCACATAGACATCTTTGGAGGACTCCTTTTCTTTAATTCTCCCTCATTTTCTCTATTCTGTTTCACCTTTTTTTTCCTCTCCTTGTCTTTTTTTTTCTTCATTTTCTTTTTTTTTCATTCTACATTTTCTTTTCATTTCTCTCTTCCTTTTGAATGTGTATTTTTTCCTTATTTCGTTTCGTATATTTTCTTTAACGTTCCCTTCTCCTTTCTTATCCCTTATCTTCTCTTTTTCTTTGTCACTCCTCTTCTTCTCTGTTTACTTCCTCCATCAACTCACGGCATCACAAACTACTAGGCAGGTAGGAGTCGAGATGAAGTAAAGTGGAGCGACCTGGAACTCTTATTATAGGTGTACCTAGTGAACACTTTTACTGTTTATGCTTCATTTTTCTTCCTCTCTGTTTACTTTCTTTCATTCTCCATTATTTCATGTTTTGTTTCATACTAGTCCTATTCCTCTTTTTATTCCCTAATGTTTTCCTTTTCCTAATATTTTATTTCTTCCTTCCCTATTTTTTTCCTCTGTCCTTTTTTTCTAATTTTACTCCTGATTAGTCTTGTCTCTTCCATTTTTATCCTATCTTGCTTAGTTTATCTTTTCTTTGGTTTCTCTCTTCTTTCGTTCTTGACTATATTACAGTAGCAAACTGCTAGAGAATTATGAGCCAAGGTAAAGTAAGGTGGAGCGGCCTGGGATACTAACTAAGTTGTTTTGAGTTCCAACCTCTCTCCTATCGCTGAACCTTTTTATGCTTCATCCCTATATCCCTTTCCTTCCTTCCACTGCCATATATTTTGCATTTGTTTTCCTCTAGTCTCTTAGTTTTCTTTCGTCGTTCATATTTGTCTTTCCTTGTTTCCTTCTCCTTTCGTAATTTTATTTCTTTTTCATATCTGTCTTCTCTTTTTCTTCGTTATTGTTTATGTTGTCCTTTCTCCAACTTTTCTCTTTTACTTTTCTGCCCACTTTCTTTCCATCTTCTTTATTTTTCCCATATGGTATTATACAGTCATAATCTATTAGGAGTTGGGATGTGAGATGAAGTGTTATTGTTACCATCATCATCGTCATCACCCACAAAATCCTCGTTATCATAAGAAAAAATCCAAATCACCATCATCACTCACCGCCCGCACCACGTTTAGCTACTACAGATAAAAGCCACATCTATATTACAGCATCACAAGCAACAAGAGAGTGCAGGAGGAGAGATGAAGTAACGTGGAGCGGCCTGGGTCTCTACTACGGGTGTACCGAGTTCTACCCAATTTCGTTCCTGCCTCCTTTTCTTTCCTTCCTTCTAATTCTCTTTCTACTAGGTCTTGCTTTGTTCTTTTTTTTTTTTTCACCATTCCGTATTTCTTATTTTCCTTCAGTCCGTCTCCCACCTTATATTTCCTTCTCGTATCATCTTTCCATCGTTCTTTCCCCACAACATTACATCGTCGCAAGCTACAGGAGAGGTCGACGAAAAGATGAAGAAAGGTGGAGTGGTCTGAGAAATTACTACAGGTGTACCGAGTTAACACCTTTGCAATTGATACCTCATTAGCTTATTTAGTTAACATCATCAAAGCTCTCCTAAGTAACCATCAGCATCATCACTACCATCACCATTGGTAACTTTAGATCAAATCCATCCATATATTACAGCATTACATCTCCAAGACAAGTAGGAGACAAGATGAAGCAAGGTGGAGCGACCAGGGACTAAATTACTGGTGTACCGAGGTCTCCCCTTAACCGTTGTGTCTCCTTTCTGTCTCCTTTCTGCTTAGTGTCATATTTTTACATGTTTTTCAATTTCTTTCTTTCTCTCTTTATCTCTCTCTGCCCTTTTTTGTTCTCTCTTTCTCCAGCTTCTTCCATGATAAGGTACTTTGCGGTAGGAGGCGAGATGGGTAGATTATGCAAGATGGAGCGGCCTGTCACTCTGTTACAGTTGTACCGAGTTAACACATTTACTGTTTACTGCTAATTCTTCCTTGTTTTTCCTTTTCCTTCTTGTCTTCTTTGCTTCCTTCTGTGGATCATTCTCGTCCTTCTTCCCTATTTCTTTCTTTACCAAAAAATTTCTTCCTCTTGATTCTTTTCTTTCCCTTTACACCTTTATTACCTTTTTTCTTCGCATCATTTGTTCTTTCTTGCACCTTTATTTCTTTGCATTTTCCTTTTCATCTTTATATTCTTTCTTTCTCAATTCTTCCTTCACTAGAGTACAGCGGCGTAACAAAAGAGAAGGAGCCAAGGTGAAGTAAGGTGGAGTGACCTGAGATGCGAACAAAGGTGTCTCGAGTTCCATTTCTTTGACATCGTGAATTCTCTCTCTGTCTCTCTCTGTCTCTCTCTCTCTCTTTTATCCTACATAGACAACTGTGTATACTTTAATATAGCATTACAATTATAACAGAGGTAGGAGACAAGATGGAGTAATGTGGAGCGACCTGGGACTGCTGTGTGTAATGAGTTCTATCCTCAATCTGCTTCCTGTCCTTGTTTCTCTATTTCTTTCTCCTCTTTGTAGTCATTTCTCGCTTTCTATACTTTCCTCCTGCCTCTCTCATTATTTTTTGTCTCTTTCTTTTCTCTCTGTCTTTCTTCACAATATTACAGCATCACTCTCTACAAAAGAGATAGGAGGAGACATTATGTAAGGTGGAGCGGCCTGGGACTCTACTGCAGGTGTACCGAGTTAAATCCTTCACCCTCTCCTCAAGGTTTCTCTATTTTTTTTTCACCTTCTGTCTTCTTTGGATTTTTTTTTTTTTAGCTTTCATGTCATTATTTTTCATTTTCTTTTCATTTTTCTAGTCTTTCTCTATCTTTCCTTCTATCTCTTTTCCTTACTGCAGCATTGGAAGTTACAAGAGATAGGAATTGAGATGAAGTAAGATTGTCATCATCTCTATTGTTTTACAGCTTTTTCATCATCATCATCATCATCATTGCCCCAGTAGTCACCATCATCAATATCCATATAATTTTCATTACAATTAAAATAATTTAAATTAGCATTACCACCACCACCACCTCCAACACCATCATCATCATCATCATCCATAGGTTTAACATCATTATTACGAACACTAACATAGTTACACCACTGTTATCACCACAAACAGGATGACTGTTATCAACATCGGCAGCATCACCATTAGCGGTGTAAGATCAATCCACCTCTATATTACAGCATCACAAGCTACAAGAGAGGTAGGAGGTGAGGTGAAGTAAGGTGGAGAGGTCTCGGACTCTACAACAGGTGTACCGAGTTAACACCTTACCAATACTTCGTAGAGCTTCGTTTTCACTAGTCCATTCTATCTAGTCTTATTTCTTTCTTGTACTGTCTTTCTCAGTGTGTTTCAAATTTCTTTTCCTTTTTCCTTTTCGTTTCCTTCGTCTCCTTTCTTTCTTTTAATTTCCTTGCTCTCCTTTCTTCACTTTATTACAGTAATAAAGCAACAAGAAAATAGTGAGTTAAGGTGAAGTAAGGTGCAGCAGACGGAGATTCTAACAAAGTGTCTTGAATTCCACTTAAAACTCCAACTTGCTCTTTTTATTTTCGTTCTAATTTCATTTTTCTTTCTCCATCCTCCTTTTATTTTCCGTTTCATCTGCTTTTGTCTGTTGTCCCTTCTTTATTTTTCCTTTCTTGTCCGTATGTTTGGTTTCGTTTTTTTATTGTGTGTTCTATTCTAATATTTCTCTTTATTTCTGTCACTTTTGTAACTTTATAATTTTTGTCCAGTTCTTCTTCATTTTCATCTAATTTTCTCTTTTTTTTTTTTTTTTTTTTTTTTTTTTGCTCCTACCTTTCCACTCTCTTTACTTCCCCCTTTCTTTCTCTCTTTGTTTCTTCATTTAATTACACCATCACAAGCTACAAGATAGGTAGGGAGATGAAGTCAGGTTATCCTCTGTACTAACCTACGTAAAAAGCCAATTATTTCTATGGTTGATTCATTTACTATATTACTTTGTCATATTAATTCGTGTGTAATCAAATAAAGCAATCTGCATAATATGGTCTTTTGTTTCAGGTAAGGAGTTGTGCAGCACCTGTCTGGTCTACCTGTGTGAGTACAAACTTTATCCAGTCTATTGTTTTATTGTCTCAATAAAAGGTTGGTTGCTCGGTTCACTGAATTTTTTCGTGCAGTTACCGTAACCATCATCACCATCATCATCATCATCATCATCATCATCAACATGATCACCAGCAGCTACATTAGGTAAAACCTGGCACTTGCAGCATCACTAGGTTGAAATGAGGTAGGAGGCGAGCTAAGTAAAATAATTATTAACAAGAGTAACTTATTATTTTCATCATCATCATCATCATCATCACGGCCAGCACCATATTCAGCCACACAGACTTAGGTATTATAACACAACATCACAGGCTACAATGGAGGTAAGAGGGTACATGAAATTAGGTAGATAGGCCTCGGACTCTACCGTTAGTCTACCGAAATTCCTTTACCAGATATACGTCAGCTTTCCTTTTCTTCCTTTTCTTTCTTTCCTTCTCCTTTATCTCTTGTTTTCTTTCATTCCTTCCCTCAAATTCTTCTTTCTCGTATATCCATTGTTTTGTTCCATTCTCTTCCTTCATTTCTTCCTGCTCCTTTCTCTCTTGTTTTGTTTCATTCCTGTCCTCCTTTTCATCCTTACTTTTCAATTTCCTTTCCCTCCCCCTGTCTTCCTTTCATCTTTGTCCTTCCCGTTTCCATTTTCTCCTACTTTTCCTATTCATTCTGCCATATCTTTCATCTTCTTTTACCCTTTCGACCAGTTTCATTCGTCCTTCTTCCATTCCTTTCTATCGCCTTTTCTTCTCCTTCACTATATTACAACAATAAACCAACGTGGAAAGTAGGAGCCAAGGTGGAACAAGGTGGAGCGGCCTGAGATTCTAACACAGGTGGCTGACGCTTAACCCAACATACCTGAAGGGCTCCCTTTTTTTTAGTTTTCTTTCGTTTTTTCTTTTTCTCTCTATACTGAATTTTCCATTTATTCTCCATTCGTTTTCTGTTATTACTTTCGTCACATCCCCTGTTGTTTCCTTCCTTCTTTTTCACATATTTCTTCTTTTTAGTCCTTTCTCCTTTATATGATATTAACGTTTTCATCTTCTTTTTTGTCCACCCATTCGTTATTTTTTTTTCTCTTGTTTTTTTCTCCATGTATCTTTCCTTACTATTTCTCTTTCTTATTTTCCTCCTTTTGCCGCATTTTTCCTCTCTTCCTTTTTTCTTTTTTTTTCTACATTATATTACAGTACAGCATGACATTACGTGAAGTAAGTTAACATTTTCAGTAGTAATCTGCCCCACTGTTACCATCATTACCACCTTCACCACTATCACCATCATTACCACCTTCACCACCTTCACCACTATCATCATCATTTCCACCTTCACCACCTTCACCACTGTCATCATCATTACCACCATCACCACCTTCACCACTATCATCATCATTACCACCATCACCACCTTCACCACTATCACCATCTTTACCACCTTCACCACCATAACCACCTTCATCATTACCACCTTCACCTCTGTCACCATCATTACCAACTTCACCATCACCATCATTACCACCTTCACCATCATCACCATTACTACCACTTTCATCACTCACCATCATTAGCACCTTCACCATCTTCACCACTATCACCATCATTACCACCTTCACCACCATCACCACCTTCACCATCATTATCACCTTCACCTCTGTCACCATCATAACCAACTTCACCACCATCACCATCATTACCACCTTCACCATCATCACCAATATTACCACCTTCATCCCTATCACCATCATTACCGCGTTCATCACTATCACCAACATTACCACCTTCACCTCCATCACCATCATTACCACCTTCTCCTTCATCACTATCATTACCACCTTCATTACTATCATCATCATTACCACCTTCACCACCATCACCATCATTACCACCTTCACCACCATCACCTTCATTATCACTTTCACCAGAGTCATTATCATCTTCACCACCATCACCATTATTTCCACCATCACCATCATTATCACCTTCACCATCATTATAACCATCATCATCATCATGACTACATCGCCATCACCACCACCATCAAAGTCACACAACATTCACCACTGCCATTTCCTTCATCAGATCACACCCACCACTATATTACAGCATCACAGGCTACAAGGGAGGTAGGAGGGTAGATGAAGTAAGGTAGAGCGGCCTGAGACTCTACTATAGGTGTAACAAGTTAACACCTTTGCCATTTACTACTCATTCCATTTTTTGTCTCTTATTCCCTAATTCCGTCTCTCCTTTTCATGTATTTCACCGTGTCTCATTTTTTTTTTCAAGTTCATTTTTGTTTTTACCTTCGGTCCACTCTCATGTTTCCACTTTGTTTTCGTTTTCATTGTTTTTCTCTTGCTTCTTTCTACCTCCGTTTTTATCTTTTTCATTTTTTCTTCACTATATTACAGCAGTAAAACAATAAGAGATGTAGGAGTCAATGTGAAGTAAGGTGGAGCGGTATGAGATTCTAGCAAAGGTATCTCGAGCTCCACCCTTTCTGTGAGCCAGCTCCTTTTTTGTTCTTTGTCATTCTTGTTTATTCTTTTGTCCTCTTTTTCTTCGTGTATCCTTGTTCTGTTCAGTGTTCTTCTTTCTTGTTTTTCATTTTGTTTCCTTCTTTGTTAATCATGTTTAATCGTTTCTCCACTTTTCTTTCTCTTCTCATTTCTTTTTGTTTTTACCTATCTATATCACATTCTTTATTACCCCCGCCAAAGAAATTATGTTTCTACCCCTGTCCGTTTGTTTGTTTGTTGGTTGGTTGGTTTGTGAGCAAGATTACACAAAACTTACTGGACGGATTTCCACGAAACTTGGTAGAAGAATGGGCCGTGGGTCAGAAGAGACTCCATTAATTTTTGGTGCGGATCCGTATAAAGGTGCGGATCCAGGATTTCTTTCTTTTTTTTTTACTTTCTTTTACATTGCGAGATAGGGCGTTTTTCGATATTTTCGTAAAATTTTCAGTGAATATTGCATGGGTCTTGTTGAAAAAATCTAGCATGTTTAGGATGTTGGTATCTATGAATGTGTACAGTTTGGCGCGGATCTATATAAAATTCCGGATCTAGCGGATTTAAATATGCTTTCATAGGGGGGTAGTCTTTTTCCATATTGGATTAACTTGACTGAATTAAAAGGAACTGCATGTTGCACCTTGGCGGAGGTATGCGCTCTATTGAGTGCCAATCTTGTTATTTTCTGTACTCAGTTTTTATCATTTTTCATTCTTGCATTTCTTCAGTTCCTACTGTTTATTTTTCACTTACTGTTGTTTCCTTTTTTTCATTCCTTTTTTCTTCTCGATTCTCCATTATATTACACCATCACAACGTACAAGAGAGACAAGACGGGAGACGAAGCAGGGTAGGAGTAGACTGTAGCACCAGTCGAGCAGGGCAGTACTCCCGAGGTGGATGGAAAGCTGATGACAGGGAGTGCTGGAGTTCCCGTTTCTTCAGCCCTCAGGACTAGTTCCTGACCATCCCCCTTTGCTGAACTTTTTCAGTGTCTTAGTTACACAGAGAGTAGGCCAGCATGCTCTCCAGTACAAATTTCTCTATCTACACCAAACTACATGCACAGTACACAAAATTCAACTAAAATGGCGTCTCATCACCAGCCCTCCGAGTTCCCAGGGGGGGGGGATCATAAATGCCCCCACCATCCGCCACTCTCCCGATGACGACTTGAGGTGCCTGGAACCACTGTCTGGCTCTCTTCTTCTTCATTTCTGCAACATTCGCGGCCTTTCCTCTAACTTTCGCTCTGTTGAGCACCACCTCTCCTCCTCTAAGCCTCATCTTCTTTTTCTAACTGAGAGTCAGCTGTCTGAGGCAACTGACAGCAAACCCTTTTCTGTATCCTCCTACTTTCTCTACACTCATTTCAAAGCCAAAGGTATCTGTTGTGTATATATACGCAACGACTTATCTTGCTCTCGTATTCCTGAACTCGATTCTTCTGAATTCTCTACACTCTGGCTTCGGCTTTCCTGTCATTCTCTTACTAAATATATCTGTGCTGTTTACCTATTCCCTAATTCTACTGACTATCAAAAATTCTTCGACTATCTTACTTCTACGATGGAAGACATTCTATCCATTTCTCCTTTCTCTGAAATCTCCATTCTGGGAGATTTCAATGTTCACCACCACCTTTGGCTCTCCTCTCCTTTCACGGATCCACCTGGTGAACAAGCCTACATCTTTTCTATCCTTAATGACCTAGAGCAGCTTGTACAGCACCCTACCCGTATCCCTGACCACCTTGGAGAGAGCTCCAACATACTTGACCTCTTCCTCACAACTAATCCTTTTGCTTACTCTGTTAATCTTTTCTCTCTGTTGGGCTCCTCCGATCATAACCTTATTACCTTAACCTGTCCTATCACTCCGGTACGGCCTGTGGACCCTCCAGGGAAATGTCGTCTGTGGCATTTTGGAGCCGCGGACTGGGAGACCCTCAGGCAGTACTTCTTTGATTTTCCCTGGAATGATTATTGCTTCCATGGCCGGGAGCCATCTGAGTGTGCCTTGCGCATTACGGAGGTTATTCTCTTGGGCATGGAAGCATACGTTCCTTTATCCTTTGTCTAATGCAAGAAAGCCTTGGTTTAATCATGCTTGTTCTAATGCTGTCCGCAACAAGGAGAGGGCCTACAAAAGGTACCGGAGCCAACCCACCCCTGAATCACATCATCTTTACGTTTCTGCCCGGAATCGTGCTAAGTCTGTTCTTCGCTCTACTAAAAATTATTTCATCCATACTAAATGCTCTCAATTCTCCAACTTGAATTCTTCCCACTCCTTCTGGCACCTTGCCAAAAATCTTTCTAACAACTTTACCTCATCATCCTTCCCTCCTCTTTTCTACTCTGATGGTTCTGTAGCTATTTCTTCTACTGATAAAGCAGATCTCTTCGCACAGATTTTCTCCTCCAATTCCACCTTAGACGATTCCGGAGCTGTTCCTCCATCACTTCCCTCCTCTGACTTCCTCATGGCTGACATTAAAATTTCTTCAATTGATGTATTTTCTGCCATCACTGGCCTCAGTACTAACAAGGCATATGGGCCTGATGGGGTCCCTCCTGTTGTTCTCAAGAACTGTGCTTCTGTGCTTACACCCTGCCTAGGCAAACTCTTTCCCCTTTGTCTGTCAACTTGTACCTTTCCTTCTTGCTGGATGTTTGCTCTCATTCAGCCAGTCCCAAAGAAGGGTGACCACTCCCAACCCTGCAACTATCGTCCAATTACTTTAACGTCCTGTATTTCAAAAGTTTTCGAGTCAATTCTCAATAGAAAAATTTTAAGGCATCTTTCCTATCACAACCTTCTTTCCGATCGTCAGTACGGGTTCCGTCAGGGACGCTTCACTGGCGATCTTCTCACCTACCTTCGACTCCTGGTCATCCTCCTTTCGGGACTTTGGCGAAAGCTTTGCCATTGCACTTGACATCTCAAAGGCTTTCGATCGAGTCTGGCATAAATCTTTAATTTCCAAACTGCCCTCCTACGGTTTCTATCCTTTTATCTGTGCCTTCATCGCTAGCTTCCTTTCTGATCGTTCTGTAGCCGCTGTTGTAGACGGCCATCGTTCTTCTCCTAGATCTATCAACAGTGGTGTTCCTCAGGGCTCTGTCCTATCACCAACTCTCTTCCTTTTATTCATCAATGATCTTCTAAGCTGTACATCTAACCCTATCCACTCATACGCTGATGACTCCACCCTTCACCTTTCCATTCGGTTCCCGCAACGCCCATCTCAACAGTTACTTCAATAAACAAGGAATGAGGCTATGGCACACCTAATGTCTGACTTGGCTCGTATCTCTGACTGGGGTAAAAATAATATAGTTATTTTTAATGCATCTAAGACTCAGTTCTTACACCTGTCAACCCGACAATATCTTCCACAGGTATACCCACTAATGTTTAATAATATTCATCTTAATCTTGCATCATCTTTGAACATGCTTGGGGTTTCATTTACTCGGGACTTATCTTGGAAAAATCATATTACATCTCTTGTAAAATCTGCTTCCAAAAGATTGGGTGTGCTAAGCTGACTCCGCTCTTTCTTTACCCGTGTACATTTGTTGACTCTATACGGGGGTTTTATCCGCCCCAGTGTGGAGTACAACTCTCATGTGTGGGGAGGCTCCCCACATACAGCTCTTCTCAATAGGGTGGAGTCAAAGGCTTTTCATCTCATTAACTCTCCTCCTCTTACTGACTCCCAACCTCTGTCTCTTCGCCGCACTGTTGCATCTTTATCTGTTTTCTATCGCTACTTCAATGGTCACTGCTCCTCTGAACTGTCTGCTTGCATTCCTCCACCTCTACGACGGGCGCGTAGCGCCCGTCTGGCAACAAACTCTCATCCCTTTTCTGTCCAGCTCTCTAATGCAAGAGTTAACCTTTACTCCCAGTCTTTCATTTATGCAACAGGTCACTCTGGAACTGTCTCCCTTTGTCTGTATTTCCTGCTGCCTATGATCTCCAGTCTTTCAAACGCAGTGTGTCCAGGCATCTCAAAATGATTGGATATTGAATTTGGCTCTCTATTGTATTTTGTTTTTCTCTTGGAGGGAACGGTTACTGCGGGCTCATGGCCTTTGGTTCCTTCTTCCTCGCATAAAAAAAAAAATATTCATTAACAGCAGGCTGTTGTACATCATCACATCCATCGCCAATACCACCACCACCACCACAATCATCGGTGTTATGCATAGTAATATCTATTCTCATCACACCTTTACCACATCATCCTTACCATTATCACAACTATCATCATCATCACAGTCATCATTATCATCATCATCATCATCATCATCATTGCCAGCGCTCTCATTAGCTACACTCTTATTAACTACACCACAACAGAAATACAAATTAAAATACGCACTGGCAACAAGTCACACATAACAATTGCCAATACATACATTCCTCACCCCCCCAATCATCCCCCACAGTACCAGACAATCATTCTCTTTAAATACACCACATCACTAACATACCCAACGTCATCCTGGGTTGTGATTCCCTTCCTTCTTTTCTTCCTTCTCTTTTATCCCTTGTGTTGTTTCATTGCCTTCCTCCTTTTCCTCCTTACTTCTCAATTTCCTTCCCTCCCCTGTCTTCCGTTCTTCTTTATCCGTTCCTTTCCTTGTTTCTCTTTACTTTTTCTATTCATTGTGCCTCATCCTTCATTTTCTTTTCTCCTTTGGATCACTGTCACTCTGCCTTCTTCCTCTTTTTTCAATCCCCTTTCCTTCTTCCCTATATAACAGCGATGAAGCATTAAGAGAAGTAGGAGTCAAGGTGGAGCAGGGTGGAGCGGCCTGAGAGTCTAACAAAGGGGTCTGACACTCAACCCAACATACTTGAAGGGCTCCTTTTTTTCGACGTTTTCTTTCATTTCTTTTTCCTTTTCTCTTCCTTTTTTTCATTTAATCTCTTTTCGTTTTCTTTGACAACTTTCGTCCTTCCTCCTATTGTTTCCTTCGTTATTTCCCACATCTTTCTTATTTACAGTCCCCTCTCCTTTGTATAATTTTATCAACTATTTTCAAGATCATCGTTTCTGTCCCTCATTATAGTCGCGGCGCGCGCCTCTGAGGTTGTTATTATCGTGCCCTGGCAACCTACCCCTCAACAGTGCGTGTGATTTCGTGTCCAATATGTTCGTGTATAGTAATATTCGTGTAAAATATATTCGTGCATTATATGATTCGTGAAAATATGATACGAAATCGGACGCACTTTTGAATTGCCAGGGTACGATTATGACAACCTCAGAGTCGTGCGCCGCGACTGTAGTTATTTAGTTTTTTTAATGTCATATTTCTTCTCATTTTTTTTCTTACTATTTCTTCATTTATTTTGCCCCATTTTTTTCTCTTTCCTTTTTTTCTTTCTACATTATATTACACCGTGACATACTTCGTGAAGTAAGGTTAACATTTGTACTAGTAATCTGGACCACTATTACCATCATTACCACCTTCACCACCATCACCATTATTACCATCATTCTCCACCACCATTACCACCTTCACCACCATCACCATCATTACCACCTTCACCACCATTACCATCATTACCACCTTCACCACCATCACCATCATTACCACCTTCACCACCATTACCATCATTACCACCTTCACCACCATCACCATTATTACCACCTTCACCATCATCACCATCATTACGATTTTCACTATCATCACCATCTTCGCCACCCTCACCATCATTACCACCCTCACCGTCATCACTGTCATTACCACCTCCACCACCATCACCATTATTAATTCCTTCGCCATCATTGCCTCCTTCACCGTCGTCACAATCATCATCACAATCATCATCGTCATCATTTTCTAAACATTATCATTTTTTTAAAACAATTACTAACTTAAATCGCCATCACCATCCTCACCACCACCATTAAAATCACCACAACATTCACCACCAACACTACCACCACCATTTGCTACATCAGATCAAACCCACAACTACATTTAGCATCACAAGCTACAATAGAGGTAGGAGGGTAGATGAAGTAAGGTAGAGCGGCCTGGGACTCTGCTACAGGTGTACAGAGTTAACACCTTTACCGTTTACAACTTATTTTCCTTTCTTCCTCCCCGCCCCCCTTATCAGTCTTTTCTTTATTCTTTTTTCACGTCTTATGTCATTCTTTTCTTCATTCTCACCTTTTTGTCAGTTTCATTTTTGCGTACACCCTCTCTGATTCTTCCTCGTACCTTCCCCATTTTCTCTCTCTTTTATTTTTTCACTTCCTTTTCACTTGTTTCTCCCTTTCTTACATTTTTCCTACACTACTATACAGTAATAAAAGAACAAGAGAAACAGGAGCCAAGGTGAAGTAAGGTGGAGCGGCCTGAGATGCTAACAAAGGTGTATGGAGATCCACCCAGGCATTTCATCCGCTCCTTTTTATATTTCTTTCTCATTTCCGTTTTACACCATTATTCTTATATTTTTCTTATTCGTCTTTTGTCCTTTCCTTTACTGGTCTGCCATTCTGTCCCTGTCTACTCCTTTTACGCTTTTTCTTCTTTCTCATTTCCTTTTACCTTTTTCCTCCAAATCTTCTTCTATATATATTTTTTCCACTGCCATTTCTCCTTGCTACTTCATCGAGCTATGATGGGTTTGTAGAGTTCCATCAGTCTCTCTCTCTCTCTCTCTCTCTCTCTCTCTCTCTCTCTCTCTCTCTCTCTCTCTCTCTCTCTCTCTTCTGCTGTATTTCTTGTTTTTCTTTTACTTTATAATTGAAATATGATTATCTTGTTCCGCCTTTTCCTTACTTCTTTTCATGACTTTAGTTCTTTGTCATTTTTATTTGTTTTCGTTCTCATCATATATTTGTATCTTTTTCTTGTTCTCTCATGCTCCATTTTTTCTCCTCTCTCTTAACTCTCATGCTTTTTCCTCATGTTTCTTTCAGTAATTACAGCATCACAAACTACAGTGAGGTAGGAGACAAGATGAAGTAAGGTGGAGCGGCCTGGGACTCTACTACACGTGTACAGAGTTCAATCCTTCACTCTGACAATCTGGTCCGTCTCCTTTTCTTAATATCTCTGATTGTCTGTTTTTTTGTTCACATTTTCTTTGTTTTCGTCATTACATTTTTTGTTCTTAATTTTCTACCATTTTCATTCCACACAATTTATATTTATTTTCACTCACTTTTATGTGTATTTTTTTTTCTTTCTTTTTTTTTCATTTCCTATTTTTTCCTTAACGTTCCTTTCTCCTCTATTGTCTCTTACTTTCTCTTTTTCATTCTCGCTTTTCTTCTCTTCTGTTTACTTCCTCCATCAAATCACGGCATCACAAGCCACAAGGCAGGTAGGAGTCGGGATGAAGTAAAGTGGAGGGACCTGGGACTCTTACTACCGGTGTACCGAGTTAACACCTTTACTGTTTATGCTTCATTCTTCTTTTGCTCTTTACTTTCTTTCTTTTCCCGTTATTTTACGTTTCGTTTTTATCTCAGTCCTTTCCCTCTTTTTCTTTCTCAATTTCCCTAATGGTTTCCTCTTTCCTCATATTTTTTAACCTTTTCCCAGTATATTTTTCTCCTTTGTATTTGTTTTTCTGTTTCTCTTTGTGTATTATTTCCCCTATTCGTTTTTTAGCTTATTTCGATTTGTTTTTTCTTACTTTCGTATTTCATTTTTTATTCTTCATCACTACATTACAGCAACAAACTACAAGAGGAGCCAAGGTGAAGTAAGGTGGAGCAGCCTGAGATTCTAACGAAGGTGTCTCGAGTTCCACCTAGCCTGTCATTCTCGGCTTCTTTTTATGTTTATTTCTCATATCCCTCGTCTTTCCATCTTTTTTTTTTCTCTCATACATTTTCTTTTTATTCTCCTTTTGTCTGTTACTATTCTTTCGTCCTGTTGCATTGATACTTTCTTTCTTCCTCGTCCTTATTATTACTTCTTTGTCATTTCTGTCTATTTTTAATCTTTGTTTTTTATTTTCTTCTTTCTCAGACCTTTTCTATCCTTTTTTTTCTATCTTTTTTTGCATCTCTTTATATTTTTCCATAAGATATTACATTATCACAATCTATAAGGAGTTAGGATGCGAGGTGAATTGTTATTACCACCATCAACATCAGCAGCAGCAGCAGCCAGAAAATTCTCATCATAGGAATTAATCCAGATCACCAATATCACTGTCATCGCCATCACCACGTTTCGCTACTACAGATAAATGCCACATCTATATTACAGCATCACAAGCTACAGGAGAGGCAGGAGGCGAGATGATGTAAGGTGGAGCGGCCTGATGCTCTACTACAGATATACCAAATTCGACCCAGTGTCGCCACTGTTTCCTTTTCTGTCCTTCCATCTCCTTCTGTTTCTACTCTGTCTTGTTTTGTTCCTTTTTTTCCCATTTAGTGTTTCTTGTTTTCCTTCAGTATGTCTATCACCTTATATTTCTTTCTCGTCTTAGCTTTCCATCGTTCTTTCTCCACAATATTACATCGTCACAAAGTACAGGAGAGGTCGATGAAAAAATGAAGTAAGGTGGATCGGTCTGAGACATTACTACAGGTGAACCGAGTTAACACCTTTGCCATTAATACCTCATTAGCTTTTATAGTTGTTATCATCAAAGCTCTCCCAAGTCACTATCAGTATCATCACCACCATCACCATTGGCAACTTTAGATCAAATCCATCAACATATTACAGCATCACAATCTCCATGAGAAGTAGGAGACAAGATGAAGTGAAGTGGAGCGACCTGGGACTTTATTACAGGTGTACCAAGTTTTACCATTATCCGTTGCCTCCTTTTCTTTGTTTCTCCTTCTGATAAGTGTCTCATAGTTTTATATATTTCTCAGTTTCCTTCTTACTGTCTTTCTCTCTTTCTACCTTTTTTTTCTTTCACCGGTTTTTACATAATAAGACGATGAGCAGGATGGAGGCGAGATGGGTAGATTATGCAAGATGGAACGCCCTGTGACTCTATCACAGGTGTACAGAGTGAACACATTGACTGCTCATTTCTAATTCTTCCTTGTTACTCCTTTTCCTTCTGTCTCTCCTGCATCCTTCTATGGATCTTTCTCGTACTCCTTCCCTACTTCTTTCTTTATCAAAAATTGTTTCCTCTTGATTCCATTCTTCCTCGTCATTACCATTATTTATCTTTTTACCTTCTCCACTTCCATTTGTCCTGTCTTCTACCTTTATACATTCTTTACACCTCTTCTTATCTTCCTTTATACCTCCTTTCTTTACTGCAACAATGGAAGGTACAAGAGATAGAACAGAGATGAAGTAAGATTGTCATCACCGCTATTGTTCTACATCATCATCATCATCATCATTACCTTAGTAGTCACCAATGTCATTATCCATATAATTTTCATTACAATTAAAAAACGTAAATCACCATTACCACCACCATCGTTATCACCACCAACTCTAACACCATCATCATCACAATCATCCATAGGTTACCAACACCATTACAAACACTATATCAGTGTCATTACTATTGTCAATATCATTATCATCATCAGATTTACCTGCAGCACCATTAGCGACATAAGATCAAATCTACATCTATGTTATAGCATCACAAGCTACAAGAGAGGTTGGAGGCGAAGTGAAGGAAGGTGGAGCGGCCTGGGACTCGACAATAGGTGTACCGAGTTAACACTTTCACCCATACTTCGTAGAGCTTCGTGTTCGCTAGTCCACTCTTTTTGTCTTATTTCTCTCCTCTACCCTCCTTCTTATTTTCATCCTAATTTCATTCTCTTGTTCCTTTCCGTCTCGTCTTTCTTTTTCTTCTTTTCACTTTTCTTCATTCACTATATTATAGCAATAAAGCAATGATAAAGTTAGGAGCCAAGGTGAAGTAAGGTGGCGCACACTAAGATTCAAATAATGATTTCTCGAGTTCGAACTAAAAATCATAACTCGAATTTTTTTTTATATTCTATCTTATTTTTTTCCTCCTATTTCCCATTTCTTTCTTCCTCCTCTTTCTTCGTTGTTTTTTTTTCTACTTTTGTATTTTGTTCTTTTCTTCTTTTCTCTTCTTCTTTCCTAATATTATTTTGGTTCTTTCTTAATTGTGCATTCCTTTCTAATTTTCTCTTTATCTGTGTCACTTGTTCCATTTCCTATTTTCTTTCTAATTCCTTTTCAGTTCTTTTAATACCCTCATTGTGTGTTTCTTTTTTTCCTTCCTTCCCACAGTCTTTATTTCCTATTTCTTCCTTTTCTTCTTTCTTCATTGAATTACATCATCACAAGCAACAAGAAAGGAATGGAGATGAAGTCAGGTTATCCTCTGAACTAACCAGCTACGATAGCCAATTATTTTTATAGTTTATTCATTTATTACATTGTCATATAATTCTTGTGTAATCAAATAATGCAGTCTGTATAATATGGTCTGTTGTTTCAGGTAAGAAGTTGTGCAGTACCTGTCTGGTCTACCTGTGTGAGGACCACCTTTATCCAGTCTGTTGTTTACTTCCTCATTAAGAGGTTCGTTGGTCGGGTCACTTGATATTTTCATGCTATCACCGTAACTATCATCATCATCATCATCATCACCAGTAACTACATTAGATGAAAACTACCAGTTACATCATCACACGCTAGAAAAGATGCAGGAGCCGAGGTAAGTAACGTACCATCATCATCATAATCATCATCATAATCACCACTGCCAGCACCATAATCAACTGCACAGACTTAGGTACATAATACATCACAAGCTACAAGAGAGGCCGGAGACAAGATGAAGGAAAGTGGAGCGGCCTGGGACTCTCCTACAGGTGTGCTGAGTTAACACCTTTACCATTTACAACTCATTTTCCTTCTTTATCACATTCTTTCCTTTATTCACCTTTATATCATTTTTTCATTCTCCTCTTCCGTTTCCTCTTGGTTTTCTTATTTTCCCTTCTTTTCCCTTTCCTGCTTTCTTCCTATTTTCTTTTTCACCTTTTTCTCTTTTTTTCTCTTTCTCCCTTCTCTCTCTCTCTCTCTCTCTCTCTCTCTCTCTCTCTCCTTGCTTTGCCTTCGTCCTTACCTTTCCATTTCTCTGTCTCACTTCTTTCTTCACCATATTATAGCAATACATCAATAAAGAGAACTAGTAACCAAGGTGAAGTAAGGTGGAGCGGCCTGAGATTCTAACATAGGTGTCTCGAGTTCGACCCGGCGTCCACTTCTGCTCCTTTTTATAGTTCTTTCTCATTTCCTTTATATTTTCCATTATTCTTATTTTGTTTTTCATTCGCGTATTGTCTTTCTTCTTCCAATCCTTCGTTCTGTCCCGATTTACCCCTCTCACTCCTCTTGTTCTTTCTAATTTCATTTTTCCCATATTTCTTTCATCTTTTCCGTTCATTCTTTTTCCATCTTTCTTTTTCCACTATAGTTTCTTCTTTCTACCTCCTTGATCTGTGATAAGTTTTTACAGTTCTACCCAGTTTTCCTCTCTCTCTCTCTCTCTCTCTCTCTCTCTCTCTCTCTCTCTCTCTCTCTCTCTCTCTCATCTTTAATATATCTTCCTGTTCTTCCTCCTTTCCATTCTTCCTTTTTAATTGTTTTCTTGTCTTTGTTTTTCCTTATTTCCTTAACCGATTGTTATTTCGTTGTCGTTTTTTCATCCTATGTCTGTATGTTTCTCCTGTTCTCTCTTACTCTCCAGCTCTCTCCTGCTCCGTTTTTTTTTTTCTTTTTCCCTCCCTCTTAACTCTCGTGCTTTTTAGTTCTTTTTTTTTTTAATCAGTAATTATAGCATCACAAGCCATAGGAGAGGCAGGGGATAAGATGAAGTAAGGTGGAGCTGCCTTGGACTCCACTATACGTGTATAGAGTTCAATCCTTCACTAAAAACCTCAGGAAGTCTCCCCCCCGCCTTTTTTTTTTTTTTTTTTCTCATAATGGTCTGAGTCCGCTTTCGCATTTTCGTTGCCTCCATTAGTTTCTTTCTTTTATTTACTACTTACATTTCCTTTTGTCCTTACTCACCTTTTGTTTTATTTGTTGTTCTTTCGTTTCCTGTCTTTTCATTGTTTGTTTTTCTATTTTTCCTTCCTTTTCAGTTCATTAATTTTCTTTTTGGTTTCTTTATTTTTCTTCTGTGCGTTGTTCTGTTCCTATATTTTCCTCTTGGTATCTTTCCTTTCTCTTTAATCCCTTACTTTGTCGTTTTCTTTCCTATTCCTTTTCTTTTCTCCTGTCTTTCTCCTCTACATAACATCACCATAAGCAATACAAGAGAAATAAGAGGCGCGATGAGGTAACATGGAGAGGCCTGGGACTCTACTAAGGGTGTACAGACTTAACACCTTTACCATTTATGTTTAAGAAGGAAGGAAACAAAGAAAAGGAGGAAAGAAGAAAAGTTAATTCCTTGTTTTCCTTCCTTTATTCTCTTCTTTTTCCTCTCATACTTCTTTCTTTCTCCTTTCTTCCTTTCATTTCGTCCTCTTTCTCTCCTCTCTTTCTCCTTTTGAGTCTTTTCGTGTCTTTTCTTCAATTCTCCTATATAGTTTTTACTGTTTCCATTCAGTTTTCTTCCTTCCTCTCAGTTTGCCTTTTCCCTTTTAGTTTTCGTTTCCTTTCAGTTTTCCTTTTTCCTTTCAGTTTTTCTTTTTCCTTTCAGTTTTTCTTTAATTCTTCCCTTTTTTCCAGCCTCTTTTCCTAACTATATTACTGCAATAAAATTATAAGAGATGTAGGAGCCAAGGTGAATAAGGTGGTGCGCCCTGGAATTCTAAGAAAGTTGTCTCGAGTTCCACCCTTGTGTATAGCTTGGCTCCTTTTCTGTTTTTTCCCAGTTAATTTTCATTCTTTTTACCATTCTTTTTATTATCTTTTGGTTTGTGGTTATCCTTCCGTGTTTTCTTCATACCCTTTTTATCTCCTTTCATTCATGTTGTTAAATATTTAATCCCTTCTGTCTTTCCTCCTCCAATTTTTTTTTTTTTTTTTCATTTTACTATATTCTATTTTGAAATGCTATTTTTTCTTAGTTTTCTTTGTCTCTGTATCTTTTCATTTCTGAATTTCTTTCTCCCTCGTTTTCTTTCTTTCTCTCCCTTTTAAGAGTTTTCTTTCTTCCTCCCTTCTTTCCGGATTATATTACGGCAGTACAAGCTACAAGACAAGGAGGAGACCAGATTAAGTAATTATCATCAGCAGTAAATGACGTCACCAAACCCATCGTCATCGTTATTATCGCCGTCATCATCAATATCATTCTCATCACTGTTAGTCATATTACACTGTAGGTCAACACCACAACTACATTACAGCATCACAAACTACAATCAGGTAGGAGACAAGATGAAGTAAGGTGGAGCGGCCTGGGACTCTACTACACGTGTATACAGTTCAGTTTTTTTTCTCGCTATACAACCTCCAGTCTCCTTTTCCTTATTTCTCTCTTACTTTCTCTATTCTCATTCACCTATTCGTTGTTTTACCTTTTCTTTTTGTTCTTCATATTCTTCCGTTTTCATTCTACACTATAGTTTTTCGTTTTTTCTCTCTCTCTCTCTCTCTCTCTCTCTCTCTCTCTCTCTCTCTCTCTCTCTCTCTCTCTCCAATTCATGCGTATTTTTACATTTTTTTCGTTTCCTATATTTTCCTTAACATTCTTTTCTCCTCTCTGATCCCCCACTTTTTCCATTTCCTTCTCACTCCTCTTCTCGCCTGTTTTCTTCCTCCATTAAAACACGGCATCACAAGTTACAAGGCAGGTAGGTGTGGAGATGAAGTAAAGTGGAGCGACCTGGGACTCTTACGACAGGTGTACCGAGTAAACATCTTTACTATTTAGGCTTTATTTTTCTTCTTTCTCTCTATTCTTTCTTTCCTTCTCCATTATCTCATGGTTTGTTTTATTGCAGTCATTTCTCTATTTTTTTCTGAGTTTCCTTAATGGTTTCTTCTTTCCTCATATTATCTTTCTTCTTCCCCATATTTTCTATCTTTTGTCTTTGTTTTTGTTTCTTCTTTTAATTCCTTCTCCATTTATCCTTTTCCCCCTTATGTAACTATGTTTCTCCTTCCTTTTGTTTCTCTCTCCGTTCTTTCTTCACTATATTACAGCAACAAACTGCAACAGAAGTAGGAGCCAAGGTGAAGTAAGGTGGAGCGGCCTGAGATTCCAACAAAGGTTTCTTGAGTTCCACCCTCTCGGCCTCGTAGGCTTGTTTTTTGTTTCTTTTATCCCTTCCCCCCCTTCTCTCTCTCTCACGCTTTATTTTGCTTTTGTTCCTTACTTTCTCCATATGCTTTTTTTTTCATTCCTTCTTTCATAATGTTATTACTTTCTTCCTTCCGCCTTCTTTTTACTTCTTTCTAAATTCTTTTCTTCTTTCTTCCTTCCCTGGTTACTGTGTTTATTCATTTTGTTTTTTCTTCTATTTGCTTATATTTCTTTTCACATTATTGTTGTCTTTTTCACAATCTTAATCTCCTTTCCCTTGTTTTTCACTTCCTTCCTGCTTTCTAGCTCCCTGATATTACCGTGTCAGCAGGTAGCAGAGAGGCAGGAGGGTAGTTGAAGGGGTGTATTTATCCTCACTACTAACCTACTGTACACTGGATCCAGAAAGTATCGGTGCACACTTGGCGCCAAACACTTTGACACCACGGACGTTGGCTGTTGGAAAATGCTGGATGATTTTTGCCCACGTTGGTAACCCTGCTTACATAAGGATGCCATATATCGCTTGCTTGTGACGTTTTCTAGTCGGTGTTGTTATTGTTTGTATATTCAGATGATAACAGATCAGTGTTCTTGCAACTTCATAGGTATCATCGTACCCTTCATGCGCCATTCTTTTCTGAACTACTGTACGTAATAATCATCATTATCAAAACCCTTGTCACTACCACCATCACCACCACTACTATCATCATAACACTAACACCACTACCATTAACGGCACCATGATTATCTTCATCATTAGGGCAGTTTTTATTACTTTAACCATAACTAAAGCATCTCCTTCACCATCACCAGCCCAACCATCATCATCATCATCATTATCTGTATTAGATCTAATCCAGAACTAAATGCATCACTGCAATCTGCAGCAGAGGTAGGAGGCGAGGTAAAGTAAGGTGGAGTGGCTTGAGACTCTACTACAGATGAACAGATTTCAAACCTCCACATTCCTTATCATACACTCTTTTTCTTTCTTTTTTTTTTTAATTTTTACTTTGTCAATAGTCTTTATTTCTAATTTCCTGTCTAACTTCACTGTCTTTTTTTGTCTGCGTATTGTTTATTTTTTTCTTCATCCTAGCTTTCTCTTTTTCTGTCTCGTTTCTTTCATTTTCTCTTTCTTTCTTTCCTATAATTGCATACGATTAATGTAATAGTTTGCCAAACGGACTCAACGTAGTGTCAGTGGCGGAATTTAAACCATATGGATGATACTACCCGTGATGACCGCTCTCCACCACAGTTCATAAGTACCACCTTAGTTATTGATGTATTTATTGATGGCCAGTAATATTTTAGCAGGAAAAGGTTAGCCCGTAAACTAACAGACATCTCCCTCACCACCACTACAATTATCACCACCACCACTACCATCATCATCATCATCATCAATGTTATCATCATCATTTACTTAGATCATATCCATAAATGTATCACATCATTATAAGCTACACGAGATGTAGGAGGCGAGGTGAAGTAAGGTGGAGCGGCCTGGCACTCTGCTACAGGTGTCGAGAGATCGACCCTCAATCGCTTCTTTTTATTTTCCTCGTTTCCTTTTTTTTTTTTTTTTTTTTGTTTCTTTTTTCCCATCTATTATTGTTTTATTTCTTACTCTCATTTTTTTCTATTTTCTTTCTCAGTTGTTGTTACTTTTATTCTTGTACTTCTGTTCCAATTGTTTCATTGTTTACGTATCATTTCTATCCTATTATTTCTTTCCTTTCCGGCTACTCTCTCTCTCTCTCTCTCTCTCTCTCTCTCTCATTTTTTTTTCCATATTATAGCATCACTAGGCACTATTAGTTAGAATCGTCAGTAATAAAGTACTGTTCATCACCATCATCAACCATACCACTACTACCACCCCTGTCATCATCATCATTATCATCATCATCCATACCACTTCCACGACCCCTGTCATCATCATCATCATCAACATCATCATCATCATCATCATCATCCATACCACTGCTACCACCCCTATCATCATCATCATCATTGCACAGAAAATTTTCATTATAATCATAAGAGCTAATCCAAACCATCATCACCATCACCACTACCACCACCACCTTTAGCCACTTCATATCAGAGCCACATATATATTACAGCATTACAAGCTGCTAGAGAGGCAGGAGGCGACATGAAGTAAGGTGGAGCGGCCTGGGACTCTACTCCATGTGTACTGAGTTCAAACCTTCACCTTCAATTCGACCTTCTCCTTTTCATATATATTTGCTTCATCTTCTGCTTTCTTTTTGACTTTCTTTTGTCTTTATTTTTCATTTTCCATTTTTCTAGTTTTTTTCTCTCTTTCCCTTTTACTCCTTTCTTTATTATAAGAGGTAGTAGGAGAGATGAAATAGTTTGTCATCATCAGTGATGTCCTACGTCATATTAATCATCATCACCTCAGAACTGTCACCATCGTCATTATCAATACAAGTGTCATTACTGTTGAAATAACGTAAATCATCAGTATACTCGATATCGTTACCACCACCACCACTACCGTCAATACAATCACCGTCATCATCAACATCATCATCATCATCATCCATATGTTTCTCAGTATTGTTTGTCACGAATCAAATTCGCGACATTTCCCTTTTGTGAGAAGCCACGAACTATTAGTGGAAAACTCACTGTGTATCGCTCAGTTAACCGTTTCTCTCTCCATTTCAGGGTATACTTTTCAAAACATTCGTCACTGTTTCAAAAGTGACCGATTTAATGCACGTCACTAAGTGCTTTACTGAGCGATACTATTGTTTCTTTATTGTTCGCCCCTGCTTGCCTCAACCGTTAGCCACGCCTACTTCCGGTGGCTTGTGCGTCCTGCCCATACATCGTATTTTGAAAGCAGTCAAGTGTTTGTTGTGACGGAGAGAGGACCTGTGCAGCAGTGTGAGAGGTCAGCTAGTACCCAAACTCCACTTTACAGTTCTCCAAGCTCCCACCCTTAGTTCTCCAGCTTTGGGTGATACACCGCATTCATCGACCAGTATTTCCTTTTTGTATTTTCCTAGGTTTAAGAGTTTAGTTAAGTGAGCTGTTTCCTTACATGCTGGCCGGCTGCGCCGCATGTTGTGTTCTTTTCTAGGCGTAAGAATTTAGCTCTTGTGTGAGTGAGTGAGTGAGTGCGATCTCATTAATTTGATTTTGAATTGTAACGTTAAATTTATTTTGTAATCAATAAATTTAACTTCTTTTTCTTGAGCTTATTGTAATGTAAACTCTTGTTTCATTTCTCCACAATTAAGCTTATTTTCCATATAGCTCCTAGCTTGCATAAACGTTTGCCATTCATAACTGGTACTTAGGCCAGTCTTGTTGTATTAAGCTTAAAATCCGTTGTGCCTCCTAGGAGTTAAGCATCAGCAAGAACCTGATATTATTATTAGTATTAGTTATTTATTGTCAGGGGTGAAGTAACTTTCTCCAGAGGCTAACAGTACTAATAATCAGCATTTGTGAGTAATTAGTCTCTGCTGTGTACTGTTGAGAAAGTTTATAAATTCTCGTTCTTAGAGAATCGTGCGAAGCAAGTCAGTGTAAAGTAATCGTTGCTTGATTTAGTAAGACAATCATTGTCCCTGCTCTGCTATATTATTGAACATTATTATCAATTAAATAATATTTAGCATTTATTTAAAAAAACCCGTGATATTTTAAAAACCCCATGATAATTGGCAACCTCGCCAGGATATTAACTCCTAGCTCTAAAGCTATTCACGAGATAGTACTCACTCGTTCACATTTAGGAATTTATCATTAAAGTTTATAGGCACAAGTTTACTGGTATTTACCGTTAATTTAGCAAGTGAATTTTTGCTTTATTAATCCATAGAGTACTTAACTCTAGTACTTTATTTTTGGTAACGCCAGACGATTTTATTCGCTCCTGGGTAGCCGCAGTACCCATTGTGTTAATTATTGAGTCTTTTCAGTTATTTGCATTTTTACTTCATTCTTTTCCAGTTAACTAGGTAAGACTGGTCACCACTAGCTTGTGTCTGTATTCTTTACTTGTGTTATTAGCATTCGTTTGCAAAGCAGTCAGTACTCAGTTAGATTTGCTTAATAAATTAGTGACATGGCTACCACCATATTTTTACAGGAAGCCAAAGATATGGGTCTTACAGACCCAACTGAAATTAAAGAGTACATACTCTCACGGCATAATATGGACCAGCAGCGTGAGAATGATGCCCGTGAAGAGCATAAGATTCAATGCGAACACGAGCGAGAACAGTGCGAACACAAACAGAAACTGCGCGAACACGAGCAGAGACAGCGCGAACTCGACTTAGAACATGAGCGAGAACAGCATGAGGAACGAGAGAGAGAAAGTCAATACGAGTTACAACAATGCGAGAGAGAACGAGAGCACGAACGTGCCGAGCGAGAAGCACGTGAAAAACACGAATATGAAATGCTGAAGCTCAAGCGAGATTCCTTGGCTTCAGACACATCCGGTGCAGTTGGTCCAAGCTCCACGAGCGTTCTCCCTGCACATGTCCTGGCGACCCCACGCATCAAGCTTCCTTCATACAAGGAAGGCGAGCAAATCGAGCCGTAAATAGCTCGTTTTGAGGACATGGCAGACATGTATCAACTGGATGAGGCAGCTAAGCGGCTCCAATTTCTTAGTTTATTTGAGGGCCCTGCCCTCGATATTCTCCACAGAATTCGTGGAGATAATCTCACGTATGAGATGAAAGCTGCACTCATTAAGGCATATGGTCTCACAGTAGACGACGCCAAAGTTCAGTTCATGTAAGCTCGTCTCCAAGACAAGGAGACAGCTGTTCAGTTCCTTGATCGTCTCACTGCTTACTTAAATGAGTGGATGGAGAAAGATGAAACTCTTTCCACGCGTGAGGGGATAATTGACCTTATGCTGCGTACACAGCTGGAGAGGTCGTGGCCTGCTGAGCTCATAGCACAGCTTAAGATCTGTCAGGTGAAAGATGCCAGCCAAATGGCAGAAAAGGCTGACGCATACTTTACTGCATACGGGTATCAAACTTGTAAGCAAAACACCTGGAACAGAAAACCTGATAAATCTGGGAAATCGTCTCAGACTGAACCCCAGCAACAAGGCCATTTTCAGAATAATGGCCAAGGTCCAAAACCGCAGTGGAAGGACCAGGGGCAAAACACTCAGAAACCTGAGTGGAAGCGGTACAACAAGTACCCTAACCAGCAGCAGTATCAGCCACGCAACTGAACGTCGGGTCAAACTTTTTCACCACCAGCTCAAAAGAGGCAGGAAGCGAACACAGCCTTCATTCCTCAGCAGCAGCACGGTGGTCACGTCCCTACCAGTATGGGTACTCCCCCACAGTTCACTAGTCCCACAGTGACAGTGAACCCCCCTCCACAGGTGGCCAATGTTCCATCTTCCCAATATAATTCTGAAGGCACAATGTTTGCCGCATCAATTCAGCAGCCTCATGAGTGGCTAGCTGCTTCCTCCACAGGCCCTCCCACAGGTGACAGTACCTTCCTTGTTCAGCCAGGGTTTGTGGGAGGCATTCCTGTGAAGGTCCTGAGAGATAATGGTTCCTCAGGTTGCTCTGTCAAGCAGAGTCTAGTTCGGCCTGAGCAGTATACAGGTCGACAGATCCATGCAAACCTTATTGATGGATCAGTGAGATTGTTCCCTGAGGCATGTATCCAGGTGGCATCTCCATTTTATACTGGTACGACACTTGCAGTTGTCATGCCAGAACCTTTATTTGACCTCATCATTGGCAATATTTATGGTGTCAAGGATAGTTGCACCGAACATGACGCTACTCAGACTTCGGCTGCTGCAGTAACACGAGCCATGGCTGAGGCTCCAGACTGTGTCACCCCAGTGATCACTGAATCGCCGCAAGATCTGATGTGTAGTCAACTTGTTGTACAAGAACAACATTCTGAACCGACACTTGCTGCCGTGCGGAACAAACAAAAGGGTCGAGTGATTAAGTATTTACGGGGAGGTCAAGCCAAGTTCCTTTGCAAACAAGGACGGCTCTACCGTGAGTCCGAACACCCAAGGGCGAGGTTCGACTGCAGTTTGTCGTCCCCGCCAAGTACCGCCAAGCAGTGTTAGAATGAGGTCATTGTTCAGCCTCAGGAGGTCACATGGGCAAAAGGAAGACCCAGGGCCGTATCCGAGCTGACTTTTTCTGGCCAGGGATGGGACGGGACATAGATAGTTTTGTCCGTTCCTGCAGTGTGTGTCAAAGTAACACCACTAATCAGGGATATGTCCTTCCTGTGCCGTTCATAACCACACCTGTAATCTCTGAGACAGTTGAGAGACAGGGTAGTGGTGAAGTGGGTGCAGACCTGACGTCTCTTGCCCATTGGCCCCCCAGGACACTGTCCAGGGCCTGTACATACATATTATGTACCGTAAGTTAAGGGGGAAGTTAGAGAGAGAACTCCGCAGAGACGACTCGAGGCTATGGAAGACCTGAGTTTGCACAAGGATTCTCAGCTCCCCGATAATAATATAAGTACTGTAGGTTAAGGGGGAAGTTCAGAGAGAACTCCGCAGAGGCGACTCGAGGCTATGGAAGACCCGAGTTTGTGCAAGGATTCTCAGCTCCCCGATACTAATATAAGTACTGTAGGTTAAGGGGGAAGTTTGAGAGAGAACTCCGCAGAGGCGACTCGAGGCTATGGAAGACCCGAGTTTGCACAAGGATTCTCAGCTCCCCGATACTAATATAAGTACTGTAAGTTAAGGCACAGGTTGAGGACCCGTGTGCAGTTCGAGGCTATGGAAGACCCGAGTTTGCACAAGGATTCTCAACTTGCCGACACTAATAGTGTGCTATAATAAATGGCGACCTCGAATGTACTGATTGCTAGACAGAGAGTAATTGTACGTAATAAGAAGTTTT
The DNA here is from genome assembly GCF_032717465.1 of Coenobita brevimanus. Taxonomy (NCBI): domain Eukaryota; kingdom Metazoa; phylum Arthropoda; class Malacostraca; order Decapoda; family Coenobitidae; genus Coenobita; species Coenobita brevimanus. The sequence continues at coordinate 17,979,734 of NC_137018.1, read as the reverse complement.
GTCTCATTGACACTTTTGATGCTCCACCTTAATTGGTTTTGCAGGTACAGCAATGGGTGTAGCAGTTTTGCCGTGCGGGCCAGCTGATCGTCTGCCGCACGCTGCTGCCTCTTCTCCTCTGCCTTCGTTGTCGCCATATTATTATTTACTGTGTCATTTTACATGTAGGTACAGTTACACTACAACAGTCACACCTACACCGTGTATTACATACACCACGCTACACAACAATTAGTTGTCAGTGTAAATGAAGCGCACTTTCGCTCAGTTTGACCTGAGTACAGGATTTTCACCATCGTCACAGAGTTTTTTCCCTCAAGCTTGCTTCTATTAACGTAAATACGAGGTTTTTTCGCTCACTGGCGACTGCGACTTTCTCCTGTAGCAGGATAGCACACACACCACAGTGTGAATCTCGTGTGAATGAGTTAGGATGTGTACATATATATATATATATCCACAAATTTTTTCCCATAAGGAAAAAATTTAATTTTGTAGGGGCATAATGTCACGAATCAAATTCGTGACATTTCCCTTTTGTGAGAAGCCACGAACTATTAGTGGAAAACTCACTGTGTATCGCTCAGTTAAACGTTTCTCTCTCCATTTCGGGGTATACTTTTCAAAACATTCATCACTGTTTCAAAAGTGACCGATTTAATGCACGTCACTAAGTGCTTTACTGAGCGATACTATTGTTTCTTTATTGTTCGCCCCTGCTTGCCTCAACTGTTAGCCACGCCTTCTTCCGGTGGCTTGTGCGTCCTGCCCATACATCGTATTTTGAAAGCAGTCAAGTGTTTGCTGTGACGGAGAGAGGACCTGTGCAGCAGTGTGAGAGGTCAGCTAGTACCCAAACTCCACTTTACAGTTCTCCAAGCTCCCACCCTTAGTTCTCCAGCTTTGGGTGATACACCGCATTCATCGACCAGTATTTCCTTTTTGTATTTTCCTAGGTTTAAGAGTTTAGTTAAGTGAGCTGTTTCCTTACATGCTGGCCGGCTGCGCTGCATGTTGTGTTCTTTTCTTGGCGTAAGAATTTAGCTCTTGTGTGAGTGAGTGAGTGAGTGCGATCTCATTAATTTGATTTTGAATTGTAATGTTAAATTTATTTTGTAATCAATAAATTTAACTTCTTTTTCTTGAGCTTAATGTAATGTAAACTCTTGTTTCATTTCTCCACAATTAAGCTTATTTTCCATATAGCTCCTAGCTTGCATAAACGTTTGCCATTCATAACTGGTACTTAGGCCAGTCTTGTTGTATTAAGCTTAAAATCCGTTGTGCCTCCTAGGAGTTAAGCATCAGCAAGAACCTGATATTATTATTAGTATTAGTTATTTATTGTCAGGGGTGAAGTAACTTTCTCCAGAGGCTAACAGTACTAATAATCAGCATTTGTGAGTAATTAGTCTCTGCTGTGTACTGTTGAGAAAGTTTATAAATTCTCGTTCTTAGAGAATCGTGCGAAGCAAGTCAGCGTAAAGTAATCGTTGCTTGATTTAGTAAGACAATCATTGTCCCTGCTCTGCTATATTATTGAACATTATTATCAATTAAATAATATTTAGCATTTATTTAAAAAAACCCGTGATATTTTAAAAACCCCGTCACATTGTTACAATAACTAACATGACTATTTTCACCACCACCACTATCGTCATCACTATCACCAGCAGCACCATTAGAAACATAAGAACAATCCACATTTATTTTACAGCGTCACAAGGTACATAAGAGGTAGGAGATGAGGTGAAGTAAAGTGGAGCGACCTGGGACTCTACAACAGGTGTTCCGAGTTAACACCTTCACCTATACCTCGCAGAGCATAGTTTTCCTTAATACACTCTTTTCGTCTTATATCTTCCTTGTTCTCTCTTTCTCATTTTCCTTCTCATATCCTTCTCTTTTTCTTTTCCATCTCCTTTTCTTTCTTTTTCTTCCTTCCGCCTTTCTTCACCATATTACAGTAATAAAGCAACGATAAAATAAGGAGTCAAGGTGAAGTACGATGGAGCAAATTATGATTATAACAAAGGTGTCTCGTGTTCGACTTAAGTATTTAAGTTTCTCCTTTTTTATGCCTTTCTTTCTCATTTCCTGTTTCTCTCACATCCATTATCCTTATTCCTCTTTCTTTCCTTTTGTGTTTCTTCTGCTTTTGTGTCCTGCTGTTTCTTCATTTCTTCTTTTCTTTCCTTATGGTTGGTTTCGTTTTAAACTACGTGTTCCTTTTTACCTTTTCTACTTTATTTGTATCACTTGTTTATAGATTATTTCAACGTCCTTTTCATTTTCGTTTTAATTCTTCATTCTTTTAGTTATGTCTTCATATTTCCTTCATTCTCACAGTCTGCATTTTCCCCTTACTTTATTTCTTTCTTTCTCCATTTAATTACACCATCACAAGCTACAAGAAAGTTAGGGAGATCGTCAGGTTGTCGTCTTTACAAAACTACTTTGCTAGCCATTTTTTTAAAATAATTTATTCATTTATTACATTGTCATATACAGTAATTTTTTGGTAATCAAATAATGCAGTCTGTAGAATATGGTGTTTTGTTTCAGGTAAGGAGTTGTGCAGTACATGTCTGGTCTACCTGTGTATCAACTTTATCCATTTTATTGTTTATTGTCTCATTAAAAAGTTGTACGCCAGTTCAGTTAATTTCTTCATGCTATCACCGTTACTTCTCGTATTATCATCACCACCGCCATCATCATCATCATCAATATCACCACAATCACCAATAACTAAATTAGGTCAGAGGTACCACTTACTGCATCACAAGCTAGAAAAGAGATAGAGGGCGAGCTAAGTAAAGTCATTATTAACAAGAGTAACTTATATAACCATCATCATCATCATCATCATCATCATCATCATTACTGCCAGCACAATAGTCAGTCACACAGACTTACGTACTATAATACATCACAAGATACAAGAGAGGTAGGAGACAAGATGAAGGAAGGTGGAGCGGCCTGGGCCTCTATTACAGGTGTGCTGAGTTAACACCTTTATCATTTACAACTCATCTTCCTTCTTTACCCCTTTTTTTCCCTCCATCACACTTATTTCACTTTTTTCATCGTTCTTCCTTTTCTTCCTTTTTTCTTGCTTTCCCTTCTTCCCTTTCTTGCTTTCTCAGTACTTTCTTTTTCAGCTTTTTCTATTTCCTCTCTCTCTCTCTCTCTCTCTCTCTCTTTTCTTTGTCTTCGTCCTTATCTTTCCATTTCTCTATCTCAATTCTTTCTTCACTAAATTATAGCAATACAGGAATAAGGAGAAGTAGGAGTCAACGTGAAGTAAGGTGGAGCGGCCTGAGATTCTAACAAAGTGTCCCTTGTTCCACCCTCGCTAGCAGGCTCCTTTTTATATTTCTTTCTCATTTTCTTTATCTCCATTATTATTTTGTCTTTTATTCTCCTATTGTCTTTCTTCTTCCGATCTACCTTTCTGTCCCGATATAATTCTCTCACTCCTTGTGTTCTTTCTTTCTAAATTCATCTTTCCATTTTGTCTTTCACCTTTTCAGTTTATTCTTTTTCTTTCTTTTTCCACCATAATTTCCCTTTTCTACCCCTTTGAACTGTGATAGGTTTTTAGTGTGCCACCGAGTTTCCCTCCCCCCCCCCTCTCTCTCTCTCTCCCTCTTTCTCTCTCATCTGCAGTATTTTTTATTGTTCTTCCTCCTCTTCTTTCCCTATTTTCCCATTTGTGATTATTCTAATTTCCTTTTCGGATTGGTGTTTCTTTGTCACTTTTTTTTTCATCCTATATCTGTATCACTTTCCTGTTCGCTCTTGCTCTCCTGCTCTCTTCTACTCCATATTTATTAATTTTCCCCTCTCTCTTAACTCTCTCACTTTATTCTTAATTTTCTTTCAGTAATTACATCATCATAAACTACAATGGGGTAGGAGACATGATAAGGTACGGTGGAGCGGCCTGGAACTCCACTACACTTGTATACAGTAGAGTTCAGTCCTTCACTAGAAGTGCGATGGTCTCCTTTTTTTCAATTCTCCCTTAATTTTCTGAATTCGCTTTTGTTTTCTCTCTGTCTCTCCTTTTCTTTCCTTTACTTAATACTTTATTTACTTTTGTCCTTTCTCACCTTTGATTTTTTCCCCTGTTTTTATTTCATATATTTCCTTCCTTGTTTTTCTGTATTACTTTTTCCTTATTTTTATTATCCTATGTTTAGATATGAGTTTATTTCTCCCCCCCCCCTTCCCGTGTTGTTTATTTCCAATATTTTGATCTTGGTTTCACTCCGTTCCATTTAATCCCTTACCTTTTCGTTTCAGTGCCTACCCTTTTCTCTTGCACATTCTTTCTCCTGTACATAACATCAGCATAAGCAACAAGAGAAGGAGGAGGCGAGATGAAGTAAGGTGCAGCTGCCTGGATATCTACTACGCAAGTACAGAACTAACTCATTTACGATTTGTTTCATTTTCTTCTTTCTTCCGTTACTTTCATTCCATCCTTCTACTTAATTCTTTGTTTTCTTTCTTTAATTCTTTTCTTCGTTTTCTTCTCATACTTCTTTCTCCTTTCCTCCTTTCTTTTTGTCCTCTTTCTCTCCTCTCCTTTTGAATCCTTTCGTGTCTTTTCTTCCTTTCTCCATTTTGATTTCCTTCTTTCCTTTCAGTTTTTCTTCCCTTCAGTTTGTCTGTTTCCTTTTATCGTTTTCCTTTAAGTTTTCCTTTTCCTATTAGTTTTTTTTTTTTTTTTTAATATTTCCTCAGTTTTCTTTTCACTCACTTTTTCTTTTTCCTTCCTTTTTTCATGCCTCTTTTCCCAACTATATTACTGCAATACAACTATTGGAGGAGTAGGAGCCAAGGTGACGTAAGGTGGAGCGGCCTGAGATTCTAACAAAGATGTCTAACAAAGGTGTCTTGAGTTCAACGCAAAACTCTGTGCTCTTTCTTCTTTCCCACATTCTTTTCTTTCTATTTTTTTCTTTTCCGTTTAATGTCTTCTTATTTCTCCTTCTCTTCTCGTTCTGTTTACATATCCTCTTTCTTTGTCCTCTTATTTATACTTCAAGATCTTTTCTTCCTTCGATCATTGCCAGTTTTTTCTCTTTCAGTTTCTCTTTTTATTCTCCCATTTTGTAATTCTGTCTATATTCTCTCATTATATTAGCCCTTATGTTTTTTTTTTCATTTATTTTTTCCTCTTCAGATTTTCCATCTCCAATTCTTGATTTCTCCTTCTTCCTCCCTTCTTCCGCTGTATTACGACACTCCAAGTTACAGGACAAAGAGGAGACCAGATTAAATAAGGTTATTGTAATCGATAGTAACTTACATCACCAGATCCATCGTAATCATCATCATGTATACAATGTTCATTATTCTCCTCAGCTTTCAGCTACCGGTACATCACCATCGCCATCACTCTAGTCACCATCATTCTGGACCATATTGTTATTCTTCTCAAAACTCACCACCATCATCATCATCACTGTTAACTATATTACACTGTAGGTCAAAGCCACAACTACATTACAGCATCACAAATTACAATGTGGTAGGAGACAAGATGAATTAAGGTGGAGCGGCCTGTAACTCTACCACGCGTGAATAGAGTTCAATCCGTCACCTCCACCTTTGCGACCATCTTTTATTTCTTTCTCATTTTCTGTATTCTCTTTTACCTTTTCTTAGTTTCCCTCTATACCTTTCGGTCCATCATTTTCTTCCTTTTTAATTTTAAACATTTTATTCTTTTTCTTTATCATTTTTGTATGTGTATTTAACCTTTTTTTAATTTCCTGTATATTCTTTAACGTTGCTTTCTCGTCTCTTATCCCTTACTTTCTCCTGTTCCTTCTCACTCCTCTTGTCTTCTGTTAGCTTCCTTCGTCAGATCACGGTATCACAAGCTACAAGGCAGGTAGGAGTCGAGATGAAGTAAAGTGGAGCGACCTGGGAATCTTACTACAGGTGTACCGAGTTGACATCTTTACTATTTATGCTTTATTTACCTTCATTCTTTCATTCCTTTCTCTCCTTATCCCTTATTTCATATTTTGTTTTATTCCAGTCCTTTCGTTCTTTGTCAGTTTCCTTACTGCTTTCCTCTTTCCTCATTTCTTTCTTTTAAGTTTAATTATTTTCACCTTTCTTTTTTATGATTCTCTTTTTTTTTACTTCTTTTTGTTTCAAATTCTCCTTTATCTCCTTTTCTTTCTCCTTACTTTTGTTCTCTCTTTCCTTTCTTTCCGCACTATATTACAGCAACAAACTACAAGAGAAGTAGGAGCCAAGGTGATGTAAGGTGGAGCGACCTGAGATTCTAAGAAAGGTGTCTTGAGTTCCAACCACACGGTATCTGCCTCCGCTCCTTTTTATGTCTCTCTCTCTCTCTCTCTCTCTCTCTCTCTCTCCATTTATTTTCTTTTTGTTTGATATTCGTCTTTCGTCCTGTTGCAGTGTCTTTCCTTCCTTCATTATCGTTATTTACTATTGCTTTCTCCTTTCTATCCTTTTACCTTCTTTCTCTGTCATTATCTTCTTTTTCCCACTTTATCTTTTTCTTTTCCGCCCACTTTCTCTCTCCTCTTTAATTTTTTGTATATGACATAACACCATTACAATCTATAAGGAGTTACAATACGAGATGAATTGCTGTTATTACGGTCATCAGCATCATTATCATCGTCATCGTCATCATCATCATCTTCTTCGTGTCTCAGAAAGTTCTTAATAAGAACTAAACCAAATCACCATCATCATTATCACCACCATCACCACATTTAGCTACTACAGATAAAAGCCACATCTATAATACAACATCACAAGCTAGAAGTGAGGCAGGAGGCGAGATGAAGTAAGGTGGAGCGGTCTTGGTCTCTACTACAGGTGTACCAAGTTATACCCAATTTCGTCACTGTCTCCTTTTCTGTCCTTCCTTCTCCTTCTCTTTCTACTCTGTCTTGCTTTGTTCCTCTTTTTTTTTTTCTCTCTCTCCATTCAGTACTTCTTATTTTCCTTCAGTCCGTCTCCCACCTTATATATCTTCTCGTCTCATCTTTCCATCGTTCTTTCCCCACAACATTACATCATTGCAAGCTACAAGAAAGGTAGACGAAAAGATGAAGTAAGGTGGAGTGGTCTGAAACTCTACCACAGGTGTACCGAGTTAACACGTTTGCCATTAATACTTCATTAGCTTCATTAGTTAACAGCCTAAAAGCTCTCCTAAGTCACCGTCAGAATCATCACCACCATCACCATTGGTAACTTAAGATCAAATCCATCAATATATTACAGCATCACATCTCCAAGACAAGTAGGAGACATTTTGAAGCAAGGTGGAGCGACCAGGAACTAAATTACTGGTGTACCGAGGTCTGCCCTTATCCGTTGTGTCTCCTTTTCTTTCTGTCTCCTTCTGCTTTGTGTCATATTTTTATGTTTCTCAGTTTCTTTCTTTCTCTCTTTATCTCTTTCTGCCTTTCCTCGTTCTCTCTTTCTCCAGCTGCTTCCATCATAAGATACTTTGCGGTAGGAGGCGAGATGGGTAGATTATACAAGATGGAGCGGCCTGTGACTCTACTACACGTGTACCTAGTTAACACATTAACTGTTTATTCCAAATTCTTCCTTGTTTCTCCTTTTCCTTCTTGTCTTCTTTGCTTCACGATATGGGTCATTCTCGTCCTCGTTCCCTACTTCTTTCTTGATCAGAAATTTCTTCCCCTAAATTCCGTTCTTCCTCGTCCTTATAACTTTTTTGTCTTCTCCACGTCCGTTTGTTCTGTCTTCCTCCTTTATTTCTTTGTCTTTTTCTTTCTTCTTTAATTTCTTCCTCCCTTCTTCCGTCACTAGAGTAGATCAGCGTAACAAAAAGAGAAATAGGAGTCCAAGTGAAGTAAGACGGAGCGACCAACTAAGGTGTCTCAGGGACCTCAACAACTTCTTCCACACCGAGGATCCTCTGTGTGTGTGTGTGTGTGTGTGTGTGTGTGTGTGTGTGTGTGTGGTGTCCATTAACATCACCCACGTCGACAATTGTGTATACTTTTATATATCATCACAATTATAACAGAGGTAGGAGACAGGATGGAGTAATATGTAGCGGCCTGGGACTGCTGTGTGTGTAATGAGTTATATCCTCAATCTGCTTCCTGTCCCCACTTCTCTGTTTCCTTCTGCTCTTTATACTTCTTTTACGCTTTCTGTATTTTCTTCCTTCCTCACTCATTCTTCCTTGTCTTATTCCTATTCTCTCTGTCTTTCTCCACAATATTACGATATTACCGTCTACAAGAGAGGTAGGAGGAGACATCATGTAAGGTGGAGCGGCCTGGGACTCTACTACAGGTGTACCGAGTTCAAACCTTCATCCTCACTGTACAGATTCTCCTTTTCTTCTTTTTTTTTCTCCTTCTACCTTCTTTTGAGGATTTTTTTTTTTTTTTTGCTTTCCTTTCTTTATTTCTGAATTAACTTCCTTTTTTCTAGTCTCTGTCACTCTTTTCTTCTTTTTCCTTTCTTTCCTGCAGCGTACGAGTAGTAAGTTACTAATGACAGAAATAGAGATGAAGTAAGATTTTTATCATCGTTATTGTTCTACATCTTTGGGGGAGGCGGTGGCAGAATCGGTAGAGAGGCGGCCTGCAGTCCTAATGGACCCAGGTTCGATCAAGGATTTGAATGTCCTAAAAAGCAGACTTTTCTGATCTACCAGATGACCCGTCGACGTGTCATAAAAGTACCCCCGCTAATACCAGTACACCAGTCCTGTATGAGACAGCCCTAGCATGTATTCGGTATGGATGGTGGGTGTTGGCGCCGAAGTAGTGACATGTGGAGATGCAGGAGGACTACTGGGCCCCAAGGAGGACTACTAGGACTTGGGAGTAGGCCCTGAAGCCTTTGCCCAGAGTTGGACACACACAAAAAATCATCATCATCATGACCTCAGTAGTCACCATCATCATTTTTCGTATTATTTTTGTTAGTTAAAATAACGTAAATCACCATTGCCAACACCATCATTATCTCCACCACCACCAACACCAATATACAATTATCAACATCATTATCATCGTTATCATCATCGTCCATTGGTTTAACATCATTATTACGAATACTATCAGCACCACCAATACCATTATCGTCATCACAATCACCAGCAGCACCATTAGCGACATAATTTCAATCCACGTCTATATTACAACATCACAAGGTATAAGAAAGGTAGGAGGCGAGGTGAGGGAAGATGGAGCGGCCTGGGACTCGACAACAGGTGTACCGAGTTAACACCTTCACCCATACTTCGTTGAGCTTTGTTTTCGCTAGTCCATTTTTTTTAGTCTTATTTCTTTCTTGTGCTGTCTTTCACATTGTCATTCTAATTTCTGTTCCTTTTCCTTTTCGTCTACTTTTCTTTCTCTTTGTTCATTCCTCTCTCCCTTTTTCACTATGGTACGGCAACAGAGCAACGAAAAAATAAGGAGCTAAGGTGAAGTAAGGTGGAGCAGACTGAGATTCTAACAAGGTGTCTCGAATTCCACCTAAATCTCCAACTAACACTTTTTTTTTATTTTTTCGTTCTAATTTCTTTTTCCTTCTTCATCCTCCGTTCATTTTCCGTTCCTTCTGCTTTTGTCTGTTGTTCTTTCTCCCTTTCCCCTTTTCTGTCCGTATGTTTGGTTTCGTTTTTTATTGTGTGTTCCTTGCTACATTTTCTCTCTATTTCTGTCACTTATTTAACTTCATTATTTTGGTCCAGTTCATTTTTCATTTTCATCTAATTTTCTCATTTTCTATATTTTTTTCTTTTACTCCAGCCTTTCCACTCTCTTTATTTACTCCTTTCCTTCTCTCTTGGTTTCTTCGTTTACTTACACTATCACAAGCTACAAGATAGGTATGGAGATGAAGTCAGGTCATCCTCTGTACTAACCCACGTAAAAAGCCGATTAATTCTATGTTGTTTCATTTACTATATCACTTTGTCATATTATAATTCTTGTGTAATCAAATAAAGCAGTCTGCATAATATGGTTTACTGTTTCAGGTAAGGAGTTGTGCAGTACCTGTCTGGTCCACCTGTGTGAGTACCAATTTATCCAGTCTATTGTTTATTGTCTCATTAAATGGTTGATTGGTCGGTTCACTCAATTTTTTCGTGCAGTTACCGTAACCACCACTACCACCACCACCACCACCACCACCACCACCACCACCACCATCATCATCATCATCATCATCTTCTTCTTCAACATTATCACCAACTGCTACATTAGATAAAACCTGCCACTTGCAGCACCACAAGGTACAAAAGAGGTAGGAGCAGAGCTAAGTAACCCCCCTACCCTAGGGTTTTTTCTCAAGAATACTTCCCCAGTATCTCTGCTTGTCGTAAAAGGCGACTAAAAGGGTTGGCGGAGGGTTAGTGCCCCTCCCCGGAAAACAACTAACTAAAAAAACAAACAAGAAGCCTCGGACAAGGACTGACCAAACGATGACGACCCAGGACCGGACAACAGACTTGGTAATGGCTACGTGGAATGTAAGAGGAGCGAATGATGAGGTGAAAGAGAGAGAGATTGTCCAGGTGCTTGAGGATGCAAAAGTGGATGTATGTGGAATGACTGAAACAAAATGGAGAGGAGAAAGTGTGAGAGAATGGGAGTATGGATAGGGTATAAGTGCAGGAGTAGGTGAGAATGAGAGGGCAAAGGAAGGAGTATGTATAGTTATGAGTAAAAGATGGAAGAAGAGCATAAGACAGTATGGATCAGTTGGGTTAAGGATTGTGTGGGTAAAGTTGAAAGTTGGAATACAAATGTGGGTGATTGTGTGTGTGTGTATGCGCCAACGCAAGATCGTGCTAGCAGAGTAAGAGAAGAGTTCTGGACAAATGTGGAAGTGTGCATGGAAAAGTTTGGAAGGAATGAGAGAGTGTTTTTGATCGGTGATATGAATGGTAAAGTAGGGAATGTGAAGGTGGATGGAATAGTTGGTGAGTGGGGTGTGCCTGCTGCGATAGATGAGAATGGCAGTGCGTTAGTGGACATTTGTGCTGGGAGGGGGTTGGTGATAGCCAATACCCTCTTCAGGCATAAAATGATCCACAGGTATACATGGTGAGTGATGAGAAGGGTGGGTGGTGAACTGAATGAAAGGAAGGCAATGATTGATTATGTGTGTGTCAATGAAAGGATGCGAAGATGTGTAATGGATGCAAGAGCTTATAGAGGTTGGGGGAGTGGACTTTCTGACCACTACTTGATGGTGGCCAGAATTAGGATACACGTAAGATGGAGGAATAGAAGAAGGGAAAGACGAGAGGAAGGAGTAGTTGCAAGGAGAGTGGAAAGGTTACAAGAGAATGAGAAAAAGGCAGATTATAAGAGAGAAGTGGAGGAACGATTGGGCAAATATGAATTGGAGCAGATGGGGGACGTGGAAGGTGTGTGCAGGATATTCACAGAGGAAATATGTGCAGCATGTGATGTGGTGTGTGGGAGGAAGAGAAGAATGAGGGGGGTTCAAGGAACAGCATGGTGGACTGAAGAGGTGAGACAGGCTGTGGCACGAAAGAAGAAAGCATACAATGAATGGATGAGAAATAGGGTCGTGGAAGAAGTTGAGAGGCGGAAGAGAAAGTTATATATAGAAAGAAAGAGAGAGGTGAAAAGATTAGTAAGAGAGAGTAAGAAGAGAGTGGATGAGGAATTTGGAAGGAATTTGAGTGTAAAGTGGAGGGACTGTAAGAAAATGTTCTGGAAAGAAGTGAAGAGAGTAACACAGGGTGGAAGTGAGGTTAAGAGGGGAGTGAAAGATAAAAATGGTAGATTACTAGTGGAGAAGGGAGAAAGAGTGAGTAGATGGAGAGATAATGTGAGTATAAGTTGTTGGGGAATGGATGGGAGAAGGAGGGAGATGAGAAGACAGGAAGAAATCAGTAGGATAGAAGTTGTGGAAGCAATGAAGAAAGTTAAATTGGGGAAAGCCCCAGGAATTGATGGAGTGTGTGGTGAAATGTTGAAGCATGCGGGAGAGATAGTAGTAGAATGGATGTGGAAGATGTGCAGATTGGCCTGGGAGAAAGGTAGAGTCCCGGAGGATTGGAAGTCAGGTACAATTATTCCCTTGTACAAAGGAAAAGGGGAAAAAGAAGTGTGTGGTAATCACAGGGGCATTTGTCTTCTTAGTATAATAGGAAAAGTGTATGGTAGGATACTTATTGACAGAGTTAGAGAAAGAACAGAGGAATTAGTTGGAGAAGAACAGCGAGGCTTTAGGAAGAGAAGAGGTTGTGTAGATCAGATATTCATTCTTATATCTTTAGTGGAAAAGTTTCTAGAGAAGGGAAAGAAGTTGTATACGGCTTTCACGGATTTGGAGAAAGCATATGACAGGGTGGATAGACAAGGATTGTGGAAAGTATTAAGAATATATGGAGTAGATGGAAAGTTGTTGAATGCTGTGAAGAGTATGTATGATGGTGCTAAGGCTGCAGTGCGTGTGGATGGTGAACTAAGTGAATTTTTCTCTTTGAAGGTTGGGTTGAAACAGGGATGTGTCATGTTTCCATGGTTGTTCAATCTGTTCATGGATGGGGTAATAAAAGAGGTACAAGGTAGGGTAGTGGATGTTGGAGTGGCCCTGGTGAGAGAGGATAGTGTTTGGAAACTCCCTGTACTGTTGTTTGCAGATGATACTGTGTTGTTGAATGAAGATGAAGGGGAGCTGCAAGGCTTGGTGGATGAGTTTGGGAGAGCGTGCAAGAAACGGAATCTAAAGGTGAATGTAGGGAAAAGTAAAGTGATGGTCTTTGAGAGAGGTGAAGTCAGTGAATGTACAGCGAGGTTGGATGGTGAGGAATTGGAAAATGTGAGTACGTTTAAGTAATTGGGTAGTGTGATGAGTAAGGATGGAGGTTTGGAGGGTGAAGTGCTTGAAAGGGTGCAGCAGGGAAGAAAGGTTGCTGGTTCTTTGAAGGCAGTGATAAGAAACAGGGAAGTGAGCATGGAAGTGAAAAAGTTACTACATGACTGTATTGTGATATCAACTCTAACGTATGGAAGTGAAGTTTGGACGTTGTTGGAGGGACACAAGTCAAGAGTGAGAGCAGTGGAATGAGTTATTTAAGAGGAGCCTGTGGAGTCACATGGAGAGAGAGGCTGACGAATGAGGACATAAAGGAGCGTTGTGGTGTGGATGTGGATGTGATAGGAAGTGTTATGAGGAACATACTGAGGTAGTTTGGCCATGTGGAGAGGATGGAGGGTGAAAGACTGACGAAGAGAGTGTATGTGAGTGAGGTGGAGGGGGGAAGAGGGAGGGGGAGGCCGAGGATGAGATGGAGGAATGGGGTGGAGAGGTATATGACAGAGGGGGGTGTGAGTTGGGAGCAGGGCAGTGAAATGGCGGGGGACAGGACGACATGGAGGCGATTTGTTTGTGGTCACCCCAAACGGGATTGAGGCGTCTGGCAATAGATAGATAAACAGAACTAATATAACCGTCGTCATCATCACCACCACCACCATCATCATCATCATCATCATCATCATCATCATCATCACCACTGCGAACACCATATTCAGCCACACAGACTTAGAATAATAGTACATCACATGCTACAAGTTAGCCTAGGAGGGTATTGTACATGAAATTAGGTAGACAGGCTTCGGACTCTACTGTAAGTCTACCGAAGTACCTTTATCAAATATACTTCAGTTTCCTTTTCTTCCCTATCTCTCTTTCGTTCTCCTTTATCTCTTGTTTTCTTTCATTCCCTCCCTCAATTTCTTCAATCCGATTGGAGCGCCGATATTACCCACTAAACCACCAGGCTCCCAATTTGGTTATATGGTCACCACCCAGCTTAGTTAATGTTTTCCTGGTGCAAAGGAAACCATTTGGCTTGTCGCTCACTGTAAAGTCACCCACAGGCAGAAGGAAGAGAAAAGAATGAAGGAAAGAAAAACAGGAGAGGGAGTGTAAAGTCACCCGTAGGCAGAAGGACGAGGAAAGAATGAAGGAAAGAAAGACAGAAGAGGATGGAAGGAAAGAAGGATGGAGGATAAACCAAGAAGAAGAGTAGAAGCCAAGATGGAACAAGATGAATCTATCTATCTATCTATCTATAGCCCGACGCCCTAATCCCGCAAAGGGTGGCCGCAGACAAAACGCCTCCAAGTCACTCTGTCACCCACCATTTGACTCCCCTCCCCCCAACTCACCCCCCCTCCCTCATATACCTCTCAACTCCATCCCTCCACCTCATCCTCGGTCTACCCCTCCCTCTCCCTCCCTCCACCTCACCTACATACACCCTCTTAGTCAGTCTTTCATTCTCCATCCTCTCCACATGTCCAAACCACCTCAGTGTATTTCTCCTAATCTTTTCAACCACATCCACATCTACCCCACAACGTTCCTTCACTTCTTCATTCGTCAAGTCCCTCCATGTCACTCCACATGCTCCTCTCAAGTAACTCATTTCCACTGGTCTCACTCTTGATTTGTTCCCCTCTTGCAAGGTCCACGCCTCGCTTCCATACGTCAGGGTAGGGATCACAATACCATCATGCAGTGACTTCTTAACTTCCATACTCACCTCCCTATTTCTCATCACTGCTTTCAGCGTGCCAACAACCTTCCTTCCTTGCTGTACCCTTTCACGTACTTCATCCCCCAAAGTTCCATCCTTACTCATCACACTACCCAAGTACTTGAATGCACTCACATTCTCCATATCCTCACCATCCAACCTCACTGCACACTCTGTGACTTCATTCCTCTCAAACACCATAACTTTACTTTTGTTTACATTAACTTTCAGCTTCCTCCTCCTACACACTGTCCCAAATTCATTCACCAAACCTTGCAACTCCCATTCATCTTCACTCAACAATACTGTATCATCAGCAAACAGCAACACCGGAAGCTTCCAAATCTCACCCTCATTCATTAGGGCCACCCCCACATCCACTGCCCTACCTTGTACCTCCTTTATGACCCCATCCATATATATATTAAACAGCCATGGAGACATTACACACCCCTGTTTCAGTCCCACATTGAGATCAAAGAACTCACTCAGCTCACCATCCACTCACACCGTAGCCCTAGCTCCCTCGTACATACTCTTCACAGCACTCAACAATTTCCCCTCCACTCCATATATTCTTAATACCTTCCACATACCTTTCCTATCTATTCTGTCATAAGCTTTCTCCAAGTCCATGAAGGCAGCGTACACTTTCCTTCCCTTCTCTAGATACTTCTCCACTAAACATCTTAGAACAAATATCTGATCTACACACCCTTTTCCCTTCCTAAATCCCCCTTGTTCTTCTCCAACTAGCTCCTCTGTCATATGCCTAACCCTATCAATGAGTATTCTACCATATATTTTACCAGTCACACTAAGAAGGCAAATACCCCTATGGTTACCACATACTTCTCTCTCCCCTTTTCCTTTGTACAGAGGAACAATTATACCTGATTTCCAGTCCTCTGGAACCCTTCCCTCTTCCCAAGCCAATCTACACAACTTCCATATCCACTCCACAACAATCTCACCCCCATACATAAGCATTTCACCACACACTCCATCAATTCCTGGGGCCTTTCCCAGCTTAATCTTCTTCATCGCTTCCACTACTTCCGACCTACTGATCTCTTCCTCCCTCCTCTCATCTCTTCTTCTCCCAGCCATTCCCCAACCACTTATACTCACACTGCTCTCACTCTCTACATTCAACAAATCCTCAAAGTGCTCCTTCCATCTCCTCAATTTCTCTCTCTTCTCCACCAACAATCTATTATTCCTATCTTTCACTCCCCTACTATTTCCCCTTTCACACTGCCTTACTTTCTTTACCTCCTTCCAAAACAATTTCTTACTCTCTCTCCATTTCACACACAGATTCCTCCCAAACTCTTCATCCACTTTCTTCTTACTCTCCTTCACCAGTCTCTTAACCTCCCTTCTCCTGCTCACATATACCTCTCTCTTCTCTCTCTCATCTTCTCCCCTACCTCTACTCGCCAACCATTCACCATATGCCTTCTTCTTTTGTTCCACAGCTCGTTTCACCTCATCATTCCACCATGCTGTCCCTTGCACACCCTTGCATCTCCTCCTCACTCCACAAACCGCCTCACACGCTGCACTTATCTCTTCCGTGAATATCTTACATACGTCTTCCACCCCTTCCATCTGCTCTAGCTCATACCTTCCCAATCTTTCTTCCACTATGCTCTTATACTCTGTCCTCTTCTCACTATCTTGCAATTTCTCCACTCTTCTCACAGGAGCTGCTTCCTCCTGTCTTCCCCTTCGCCTCCCCAACCACTTTCTTTGCAGCTCTACCTTGGCCTTCACTAAGTGATGGTCCGAGACTCCATTCCCCCACCCTCTCCACACCCTTGCATCCAACACTTGTCTTCTCATTCGCTCATCCACACACACGTAGTCTATCATTGCCTTTCGTTCAACAAGTTCACCATCCATCCTCCTCATTACTCTCCATGTATACCGGTGGATCATCTTATGACGAAAGTAGGTGTTGGCTATTGCCAACCCCTTACCAGCACAGATGTCCACCAAAGCACTACCATTCCCATCTACTTCCGCTGGCACACCCCACTGACCAACCACTCCATCCACTCGTACATTCCCGACTTTGCCATTCATGTCTCCAGTCAACAGCACTCTCTCGCTCCTTTCAAACTTGTCCATACATACTTCTACTCTCGCCCAAAACTCATCTTTCACTCTTGCCACTCGATCCTCTGTTGGAGCATACACACATACAATCGCCCATGCTTGTATACCTACTTTCATCCTCACCCATACAATCCTTGCACCCACTGTTCCATACTCTCTTATATTCTCCTTCCACTTCTTGCTTATCATCAGACATACTCCCTCTCTTGCCCTCTCATTCTCACTGACTCCCGCACATATACCTACACCGTATTCCCATTCTCTCACCCTTTCACCTCACCATTTAGTTTCAGTCAATCCACATATATCCACTTTTGCATCCTCAAGCACCTGGACAATCTCTCTCTCTTTCACTTCATCATTCACTCCTCTCACATTCCACGTTCCTACTCTCAGAATGTCCTTTGTCCGTTCCTTAGTCGTCAACGTATGGTCCGTCCGGGTCCGAGGCGCTTTATTTGCTTTTTTAGTTAGTTCTTTTTACGGGGTGGGGCACTAACCCACCACCAACCCTTTTAGTCGCCTCGTACGACAAGCAGGGATACTGGGAGAGTATTCTTGAAACCCCCCTACCCCCAGGGGTAGATATTCTAACAAAGTGGTCTGACGCTCAAATCAACGTCAGGGTTCTTTTTTTCTTTTTTTTTTTTTTTTCCTGTTTTATCTCCTTTGGATTTGTTTTACTCCTTTTGTCCCTTTTTCTATTTCTTCTTTCCTTCTTTCTCTTTTCTCTCATATTTTTAGTCCTTTCTCCTTTGTATAATTTAATCAACTATTTTCTTTTTAATCCTTCTTTCTGTCCCCCATTCGTTATTTTGCTTTTTGTTCCCTTGTTTTTTTTTTCCTTGTATGTTTTCCTTTTTGTATCTCTCCTTCTTAATTTCCTCCTTTTGTTCCATTTTTCCTTTCTTCCCTTTTTTTTTCTTTCATGATATTACAGCATGACATACTACGTGAAGTAAGGTTAACATTCTTAATAGCAATCTGCACAATCATTACTATCATTACCACTATCACCACTATCGCACCATCACTACCTCATTCATCACTATCACCGTCATTACCACCTTCATCACCATCATTACCACCTTCATCATTATCACCATCATTACCATCTTCACCACCATCACCATCATTACCACCTTCACCACTATCACCATGATTACCACTTTCACCACCATCACCATCATTACCACCTTCATCATTATCACCATCATTACCACCATCACCACTGTCACAGTCATTACCACATTCATCACTGTCACCACCATTACCACATTCATCACTGTCACCACCATTACCACCTTCACCACTAGCATCATCATTACAGTTTCCACCTGCATCACCATCATTACCTCCATCACCTCCATCGCCATTTTCACCACCATCACCTTCATTACCATCTTCCCCACCATCACCATCATTACCACCTTCACCACCATCACCATCATTGCCACTTTCACCATCATTATTACAATCTTCATCACCATCACTATCATTACCACCTTCACCACCATCACCATCATTACCATCTTCACCATCATTACCATCTTCACCACAATTACCACGACCATCATCATCATCATCATTACAGGTACTAACTTCCACCCCCGTAGCCACTTTAGGGAACATCCTTATCTATATTGCATCAATATAATTTACAAGAGAGGTAGGAGGCGAGATGAAGTATGGTGGAGAGGCCTGGGACTTCACTACAGGTGTATCCAGTTCAAACCTTCACTCAAGTTCTCGCGCGTCCTTTTTTTTATTGTTTTCTGATTTCTCTATTCTTTTTCATTCTTATTTTCTTTTGTATTTGTTTGTCGTCTCTCTTTGTCGGCTTTTCATTCCTTCTTTCCCTCATGCTTGCTCTCTTCATTTTTGTCTCTTTTCTTTCTCTCATCCTTCTTTTCTTCTTTGCATTCGATTAATTGCCACACGGACTCAACATAGTGACAGTAGCGGAATTTAAACCATATGGATGATACTACCCGTGATGACCGCTCTCCACCACAGTTCATAAGTACCACCTTAGTTATTGCTGTATTTATTGGTGGCCAGTAATATTTTAGCAGGTAAAGGTTAGCCCAGAAACTAACAGACATCTCCCTTACCACCACTACCATTATCACCACCACCACCACCATCATCATCATCAGTGTTATCATCATCATTTACTTAGATCATATCCATCATTTACTTAGATCATATCCATAAATGTATCACATCATGATAAGCTACACGAGAGGTAGGAGGCGAGGTGAAGTAAGGTGGAGCGGCCTGGCACTCTGCTACAGGTGTCGAGAGATCGACCCTCAATCGCTGTTTTTATTTTCCTCGTTTCATTTTTTTTCCTTTTTTTCTCGTTTCTTTTTTCCCATTATCGTTTTATTTCTTATTCTCATATTTTTTCTATTTTCTTTCTCAGTTGTTGTTACTTTCATACTTGTACTTCTATTCCAATTGTTTCATTGTTTACTTATCATTTCTATCCTATTATATCTTTCCTTTCCGGCTACTCTTTGTCTGTCTGTCTGTCTATCTGTCTGTCTGTCTCACCTTTATTTCCATATTATAGCATCACGAGGCACTATTAGTTAGAATGTGAGCTGAAGTAAAGCCATCATCGTCAGTAATAAAGTACTGAACATCACCATCATCATCCATATCACTACTACCACCCTTATCATCATCATCATCATAATCATCATCATCATCATTGCACGAAAAATTTTCATTATAATCATAAGAACTAATCCAAACCATCATACCCATCACCACTACCACCACCAGCTTTAACCACTTCATATCAAAGCGACATATATATTACAGCATCACAAGCTACTAGAGACGCAGGAGGCGACATGAAGTAAAGTGGAGCGGCCTGGGACTCTACTACAGGTGTACTGAGTTCAAACCTTCACCCTTCCTATTGACCTCTCCTTTTCATATATGTTTGCTTCATCTTCTGCATTCTTTTTGACTTTCTATTCTTTATTTTTAATTTTCCATTTTTCTATTTTTTTTTCTCTCTTTCTTGTTTACTTCTTTCTGTATTACAAAAAAAGATAGTTACATAGGAGGTAGGAGGAGAGATGGAATAATTTGCCATTATCAGTGATGTCCTATGTCATATTCATCATCATCATCACCTCAGATCTGTCACCATCGTCATTATCCACACTATTGTCATACTGTTCTTTTATTTCCGTCCTTCCCACTGTCTGCATTTTCCACTTTCTTTCTTTCGTTATTTATTTATTTCTCCATTTAATTACACCATCACAAGCTACAAAAAAGCTAGGGAGATGAAGTCAGGTTATCCTCTGGACTAGCCTACTTTGCTAACCAATTATTTTCATAGTTCATTTATTTATTACATTGTCATACAATTTACATTGTCAAGTAAATGAAAGGGTACAGCAGGGAAGGAAGGTTGTTGGTACACTGAAAGCAGTGATGAGAAATAGGGAGGTGAGTATGGAAGTTAAGAAGTCACTGCATGATGGTATTGTGATCCCTACCCTGACGTATGGAAGCGAGGCGTGGACCTTGCAAGAAGGGAACAAGTCAAGAGTGAGAGCAGTGGAAATGAGTTACTTGAGAGGAGCATGTGGAGTGACGTGGAGGGACAGGTTGACGAATGAAGAAGTGAAGGAACGTTGTGGGGTAGATGTGGATGTGGTTGAAAAGATTAGGAGAAATACACTGAGGTGGTTTGGACATGTGGAGAGGATGGAGAATGAAAGACTGACTAAGAGGGTGTATGTAGGTGAGGTGGAGGGAGGGAGAGGGAGGGGTAGACCGAGGATGAGGTGGAGGGATGGAGTTGAGAGGTATATGAGGGAGGGGGGTGAGCTGGGAGGGGAGTCAAATGGTGGGTGACAGAGTGACTTGGAGGCGTTTTGTCTGCGGCCACCCTTTGCGGGATTAGGGCGTCGGGCTATAGATAGATAGATAGATCATATAATTTGTATGTAATCAAATAATGCAGTCTGTATAATATGGTCTGTTGTTTCAGGGAAGGAGTTGTGCAGTACCTGTCTGGTCTACCTGTGTGAGTACCATCTTTATCCAGTCTATTGTTTATTGTCTCATTAAAAGGTTCGTTGGTCGGTTCACATAAGTTTTTAATGCTGTCACCGTAACTATTATCATCATCATCATCATCATCATCACCACAGTCGCCAATAGCTACACAAATAATAGCAGCAACTTTCAGCATCACAAGCGAGGAAAAGGGTAGGAGCCGAAATAAGTAACATCATTATTAACAAAAGTAACTAACATTACCATCATCATCACCATCATCATCATCATCATCATCATCATCATCATCATCATCACCATCATCATCATCATCATCACCACAATCGCCAATAGCTACACAGATAATAGCAGCAACTTTCAGCATCACAAGCGAGGAAAAGGGTAGGAGCCGAAATAAGTAACATCATTATTAACAAAAGTAACTTACATTACCATCATCATCACCATCACCATCATCATCATCATCATCATCATATCATCATCATCATCATCATCATCATCATCATCGTCATTGCCAGCACCATAATCAGCAATAAGATTATGATATTCTTAGAATAACAGAATCGTGGCTAAATACTGACCAAAGACATTTTCTAGCGGAGTTATATTTACCAGGCTATCACATTTTCAGTAATGAAAGGAAGAATACAGCAGTGGGCGGCGTGTTTTTATATAACAAATCAGAATTTCATGCCGTCGTAATTACCAAGCCATGTATTGAAAACGTTGACACTGTACCTGAATATATTCAGCTTAGAAATGAATCTTGTCATAAAATTACTCTTGTTAAATTTATCGTCCACCTGGTCTGCCAGTCAACACCGACAATGTAATCCACAATCAAACTGCAGAAATCTCTTGTATGTAAAGCACTGTAATATTCGGCAATTTTAATTTACCAGTTCCAAAATGGGTAGAAGCCCTATCCTCACACACAGGGTTAGACCTATACACAGACTTGCAGGAAAATTCTTTGTATCAATTTGTAATTTACCCAACACTTGGAGCTAACATCCTAGATCTTGCTTTAACCACATCAGAAAAATTAGTGATTCATGTTATTGTAGGAGAAGAATTTAGAACAAGCGATCATCACATAGTTACTTTTAACATTAAATTCAGTGAAGACAGTGTAAGGGCCAGTTGCGAGAAAATGCCTGACTTTAAGAGGGCAAATTTTAAGAAATTAAAAGCAATTGTAGGTGCAGGTGACTGCCATCCCATTGCCGAAACTTCAGATATCAATGACGCGTGGATTTTTTTTTTCTTTTTACAGAAACTCTCAACAGTGCTGTCAGGTTATGTATTCCAATGCACAACAGAAGGCCTGTCAAAAATTCCAAACCCAAATGGTGGAACTCCATCATTAAACATTGTTTAGAATAAAAAAATCTTGCACATAAAAAGCATAATATAACAGAGAGTCAAAGTGATAGAAATTAATACGATGCCCTTCGACGGAAAACCAAAAAATTAATCCAATGCAGTAAGAAAAACCTTGAGGTGCATATTGGATGTATCAGCAAATCAAACCCCAAAGAATTTTTCAGTTACATAAGAAGCAAAACTTAATTACTCCAACAATTGGTCCCTTAACCCCAGATAACGGAAAGCACGCTGATGATGAAACTATGATGGCGAAAATTCTTAATACTTTCTTTGCGTCAATATTTACAACAGAAAATATACAAACGATTCCTTCTATTTCCTCAGCTCCTTTAGAAGAGGGCAACATAATCAATGACATTACAGTTAGCGATCGCGAAATACTAATTGCAATTAGCAAATTAAAAGAGAATAAAACACCAGGACTGGACAAAATATATCCACGTGTATTAAAGGAACTGCAGAATGAAATATCAAAGCCTTTATCCGAACTTTTTAACGTATCACATGAGAGCAGTAAGGTGCCACATGAATGGAAGCTTGCTAACAAAACCCCAATATTAAAATAAAACAACAAAGCACAACTAGAAAACTATCGCCCAATTAGTTTAACATCGGTGGTATGAAAATTGCTTGAAACTATTACCAGAGACAAGTCTGTGAAACACTTAGAAACAAACAATCTCGTCGAAGATGCGCAACACAGTTTTCAAAATAATCGCTTTACCTCTCGAATCTCTTGGACTTTTCCAATGATATAGTGAACATGAACGATGAGACTAAATCTGTTGATGTTGTCTACCTCGATTTTCAAAAGGCCTTTGACAAAGTTCCACACAAAAGACTCCTTCAGAAGCTAAAGGCACATGGTTTCGGCAGTAGTGTTCTCAGGTGGGTAGAAGACTAGCTCACCGGACGAAAGCAAAGAGTTGTAATAAATGGAAATGAGTCAGACTGGATAAACGTTACAGGTGGAGTGCTTCATGGTTCAGTGTTAGATCCTCTTCTTTTTTTAATATATATATATATATATGTATATATATATATTATAGTTCTAACATGAATAATGTCCAGCTTGATAGGGTAAATCATGAAAAAGACTTAGGAGTTAAAATAACAAACGATTTGAAACCAAGCAAACAGTGTAAAGAAGCTGTGAAAATGTCAATATACAGATTGGATTCATAGGTAGAGCATTTGAAAATAAATCCGAAAATATCACCCTCACTTTGTATAATTCCTTAGTACGCCCGCACTTTGGAGTATTGCATTCAATTTTGGTCACTGTATTATAAAAAGGATATGGATAAACTTGAAAGAGTACAGCGAAGGATGGCAAAAATCATACCTAGATTGAGAAATAAACCATACGAGGAACGTTTAGATCCCCTGAATCGCTACCCTAACTAAACGGAGGTTATGAGGAGATTTAATTCAAGTATTCAAAATATTGAAAGGACATGATAACATGGCTGTTGATAAACACTTCACAGTTGATCACTCGAATTATGCTAGAAGCAATGGGCATAAAGTAATTGGCAAACGATTCCAGTTGCTTGAAGCACACCATTTCCTGTTCAATAGAGCTGTAAATATATGTAAGAAATTGGCCTCCAATGTGGTAAATTGTAATACAGTACTAACCTTTAAAGATCCCTTGGATAAGCATCTGTCGTCTAACCCCCAACTTTATAAGTTTGAGTGTATATATATATATATATATATATATATATATATATATATATATATATATATATATATATATATATATATATATATATATATATATATATATATATATATATATACATATATATATATATATATATATATATATATATATATATATATATATATATATATATATATATATATATATATATATATATATACTACTCTGCGGCCAAGGAAGAATACTGCCACCGTATTCCCTGCGTGTCGTAAAAGGCGACTAAAAGGGGCGGGGTGAGGGGACTAGGGACCCCCTCCTCTGTTTTTTAGTTCCTAAAAAGAGACAGGCCAGAGAAAGGGATGGGGGATGGAGTTATCCCCGTACCCTGAAGATTGGGTCTATGAATGTGCGTGGATGTAGTACGATTGAGGCTAAAAGGGAGGAGATTGGGAGAATGTTTGTGAGAAGGAAGTTGGATGTGTTAGTTGAGTGAAACGAAGATGAAAGGGAAGGGGGAATCTATGTTTGGAAGTGTGAATGGAAGATTGTCAGGTGTTGACAGAGGAAGGGCAAGAGAGGGTGTGGCCTTGTTAGTGAGTCCGGAAGTACAGCAGTGTGTGATTGAATGGAAGGAGGTGTCATCAAGACTGATGTGGGTGAAAGCGAAATTTGAACGTGAGTTGTGGGCGTTTGTGAGTGCATATGGGCCTTGTAGTGAAAAGGATGAAGAAGAGAGGGAGTCTTTCTGGAATGATGTTGATGAGTGTCTGCAGAGTTTTGGAGCGAATATGAATGTGGTAATAATGGGAGATCTGAATGCTAGAGTGGGAAATGTAGCAGTTGAAGGTGTAGTTGGTATGCATGGTGTGCATGGAAGAAATGAAAATGGGGAGCGAATGATAGCGATGTGTGTTGAGCGAGAGATGGTGATTGGAAATACGCTGTTTGAGAAGAAAGATATTTATAAGTACACATGGGTGAGACAGGAGGGTGGAAGGGTTGTTGATAGAGCTTTGATGGACTATGTGGTTGTGTCTAGGAATGTAATAGGAAGATTGTTGGATGTGAGAGTTCTGAGAGGGGAGGGTGGAGGTATGTCTGACCACTACCTGGTGGAGGAAAAGTTAAGAGTAGGTAAGAGATGGGTGAGAGCTAGGAGGGTCAGGAGTGGCAGGTAGGTTTTGAAAGTGAGTGAGTTGGATAAAAGAGAGAAAAAGATAGAATATCAGGAGAAATTGAAAGATGAGTGGAACGCAGTGAAAGATCGGGAAAATGGCAGTTTGGAGGAGGAATGGCAGTTATTTAAGAGTGCTGTGGTGGGGCATGCAGAAGAGGTGTGTGGTGTGAGACGTGTGGGTGGTGGTGTAAGAAAAGGAAGTGAATGGTGGGGCGAGGAAGTAAGTATGGCTGTGGCTGAGAAGAGACGTGCATATGAAGTATGGCTGCAGAGGAAGGATGAGATGTCATATGACAGGTATAAGGAAAAGAGGAATAGAGCAAGAAGGGCTGTGCCTGATGCTAAAGTGGCAGCAGATGAGAGGTGGGGTAGGCACCTGACAGAGAATTTTCAACTGAATAAGAAAATGTTTTGGAAGGAGGTGAAAAGGGTGCGAAAGTGAGAGTCTGGGAAAGAAGAACGAGTAAAAGCAGACGATGGAAGGATGTTAATTGAGATGGATGCAGTAAGGAAGAGATGGGCAGAGTATTTTGAAAGATTGTTAAATATAGAGGAGGAAAGGGTGGCTGAGATTGTGGCGGATGGAAGGGGGCAAGGAATAAATGTGTTGGGAGAGTTGAATGATTCTTTGATCACGAAGGAGGAAGTGGAGAAGGCAGTAAAGGAGATGAAAACAGGGAAAGCTGCAGGTATGGATGGGTGTGCTGTGGAATGCCTGAAAGGTGGTGGAGTGACTATTGTTGACTGGTTAGTAAGATTGTTGAATGTGTGCTTTGTGGAAGGTATGGTGCCAATTGACTGGGCAAGTGCTTGTGTGGTCCCGTTGTATAAAGGCAAGGGTGATAAGTATGAATGTACTAGCTTTAGGGGTATAAGTCTGTTGAGTGTTGTAGGTAAGGTGTATGGTAGAGTGTTAATAATGAGAGTTAGAGAGGGTACAGAGGGAGTGATTGGTGATGAGCAGTGTGGCTTTAGGAGAGGGAGGGGATGCGTGGATCAGGTGTTTGCGATGAGACAAGTGTGTGAAAAGTATTTAGCAAAAGGCAAGGATGTGTTTTGGGCATTTATGGATTTAGAGAAAGCGTATGATAGAATTGATAGGGAGACTTTGTGGACTGTTTTAAGATTGCATGGACTTGATGGTAGGTTACTAAAAGGGGTGAAAAGTTTTTATGTAAATAGTAGAGCGTGTGTAAGAGTGGGAAATGCTGTGAGTGATTGGTTTCCTGTGAGAGTGGGGCTGCGACAGGGATGTGTGATGTCGCCTTGGTTGTTTAATATTTAAATGGACGGTGTTGTAAGGGAGGTGAATGCAAGAGTTTTAAGTGGAGGTCTGAGTCTGGTGAATGTTGATGGTGGAGAGTGGAATCTGAAGCAGCTGCTGTTTGCAGATGATACTGCACTGGTGGCTGATTCAGAGGAGAGATTAAGAAAGTTGGTAGAGGAGTTTGGAAGGGTGTGTGAAAGGAGGAAATTGAAAGTAAATGAGAATAAGAGTAAAGTGATGAAGTGTACGAGGTTGGTAGATGGTAGGGGGATGAATATAGTTTTAAATGGCAAGTTGCTTGAGGAGGTAGAGTGTTTTAAATATCTCGGGTCACATGTTGCTGTGGATGGAAGAATAGATGCAGAAGTGAAGTTTAGAATAAATGAAGTAGGAAAGGTGCTGGGAGGAATGAAAAAAGTGTTTAGATGTCGTTCCCTTAGAATGGATGTAAAGAGAAGGCTGTATGAGGGTGTTGTGGTACCGACTGCATTATATGGGGCTGAAACATGGAATATGGGTGTAGCAGAGAGGAAAAGTTTGAATGTAATGGAGATGAGGTGTCTGAGGAGTACGTGTGGAGTGACGCATATGGATCGGGTGCGGAATGATGAAGTGCGAAGGAGAACTGGAGTTGTTCGGGAGATGGCTGGTAGAGTTGAGCAGAGGGTGTTGCGATGGTTTGGGCATATGGAGAGAATGGATAATGAGCGATTGGTGAAAAAGATAACTAGATCTGATGTGAGAGGTGTAAGGCTGAGAGGAAGACCACGAATAGGATGGATGGACAGTGTGAAGAGAGCGCTGGATGCGAGAGGGATGTCTGTTGAGCAAGGAGGAGTGGCTGTGCATGACAGAAATAAATGGAGAGAAATTGTGAATGAATAAGTGATGACGCAGCCCTGAGGGGATATTCTCCCGCATTTGGTCTGATCAGCTATATCAGGTCATGTGCGGGTAAGGGGATGAGTCTGTTATGATGTGGCAGGGGTAAACCAGTTCTGCTGTCGGGCCCTGCTGCGGATGTCACTGATTGCATTGCACAGTTGACCCTTGTGCGGTGTGGTGCGGTGAGGATCTGTCCGTTCTCCCCTTTGGGGTTAAGATGCGAATGAATGTGTTTGAATGGCTGAGTAAATGGGGAGTGTGTCGTCCTGTCTCGGCTACCTCCCTTTCCTTGGGGGAAGCAGCCTAGGTATATATATATATATATATATATATATATATATATATATATATATACATTTTCAGAGGCTGGATCAATTTATTAACTGCAAATATGGCATAAGCGCAGACTAGGATATGCACAGATCCCCCTGAGGAAATGGTCACTACTCTTACTTTCGACCTGTGATGGGCTGTGGATCACTGGGGTCCCTGTTAGTTAAGCGACCACCATCGGGATTTTATTTTTTTTTAATGTACCACGGGCCACTGCTTCAGGAGGTAACTTGTGTGCTTGTCCCACGTGGGAAAGTTCCTTGTCTCAGTGGAGTGAATGGAGCTGGGGCCTGATTGACTGTTGCCTACCTTAAAAGTGCCAGGCAAGGCTGCCGCACCACCCCTGAACATCCACACTTTGCATTGTGCAGTTTCCACGCTGTGTCTACAGAAGCCCCGTTAACTCAACGTACCCGTACATAACGTCATTCGTCATTTATCTGTTCGTTTGATAATTCATTTTACTACTTTCTCTTTCAGGTTATTCAAACTGGTCGCATATACATAAATTATTACAGCATGTAACATTTCCTTTTCAGTCATTCCTATGAAGTATCTATGTCAAGTTTTTCCATGCTATATTTTTCTCACCTTTTCCTCCCAGTTTTAACTGGGGGGTTTGGAGGTGGGGGGGGGGGGTCTTCTTGCTTTAATAACCTTATCCTTCAGCATGTAGAATTAGACATCGTAGTCATAGTCTACTCTGTAAGAAACAGCCTCGAAAGGACCATGTGGTCTGTTGCTGTTTGCATATCTTTGTACTCCTTTGATTGTACTCCTTTGTACACACAGACTTAGGTACAATAATACTAAATCATAAGGTACTATAATACTACATCACAAGCAACAAGAGAGGTAGGAGGGTAGACGAAACTGGGTAGACAGGCCAGGGACTCTACTGTAAATCTACCGAAAATCCTTTACCATTTTTACTTCAGCTTTTATTTCCTTCCTTTCTCTCTCTCTCTCCATCTCCTTTATCCTTTGTTTTGTTTCATTGCCTCGCTTAATTTCTTCCTTCTTCTTTATCCCTTGTTTTGTTTCATTCCCTCCCTCCTCTTCTTCCTTCTCATCTATCCCTTGTTTTGTTTCGTTCCCTTCCTCCCTTTCTTCCTTCTCTTTTATCCCTTGTTTTGATTAGTTCCCTTCCTCCTTTTTATCCTTACTTCTCAATTTCCTTTTTCTTCCATTCTCTTCCATCCTTCTTTGTCCTTTCCTTTCCCTTTTTCTCTTTACTTCTGCTATTCATTTTGCCTTTATCTTTTATCTTCTCTTCTCCTTTCTGTCACTTTTATTCTTCCTTGTTCCATTCCTTTGTATCTCCTTGTTTTCTTCTTCACTATGTTACAGCAATAAACCAACAAGAAAAGTAGGAGCCAAGATGGAGCAAGGTGGAGCTGCCTGAGATTCTAACACAGGTGTCTAAAGCTCAACCCAAGATGGTACTTGAAGGGCTTCTTTCTTTTTTAGTTTTCTTTCATTATTTCCTTTTCTCTTTCCTTTATTGCATTTTTCTCCTTTCGTTTTCTGTTACTCCTTTCGTCCCTTCTCCTATTGTTTCCTTTCGTCTTTTTCACATATATCTTCTTTTTAGTCCTTTCTCCTTTGTATAATAACTATATCTACTTTTTCCTCCTCTTCTTTGTCCACCCATTCGTTATTTTTTTTCTCGTATTATTTCCTTCTTGCATTTATTCCTTACAATCTCTCTCATTCTTAATTACCTCCTTTTTGCCCCATTTTTTTGCTCTCCTCCTTTATATCTTTCTACATTATATTACAGCATGACATACTACATGAAGTAAGATTAACATTTTCACTAATAAACTGCACCACCAACACCATCATTAGCATCTTCACCACCATCACCATCATTACCACCTTCACCATCATCACCATCATTACCACCTTCACCACCTTCACCACCATCACCATCACCATCATTACCACCTTCACCACCTTCACCACCATCACCATCACCATCATTACCACCTTCACCATCATTACCACTTTCACCACCTTCACCATCATTACCACCTTCATCACCATCACCATCATTACCACCTTCACCACTATCACCATCATTATCACCTTCACCACCATCACCATCATTACCACCTTCACCACCATCGCCATCATTACCACCTTCACCATCATCACCATCATTACCACCTTCACCACCATGACCATCATTACCACCTTCACCACATCACCAGCATTACCACATTCACCACCATCACCATCTTTACCACCTTCACCATCATCATAATTATCATCATCACCAATATCATTTTCTAAACAGAATCTTCTAAACAGGTACTAAATTACATCAACATCACCATCATCACCATCACCGTCTCCATCATCATCACCACCACCACCATCACCGCCACCAACAACACCACCACCATCATCACCACCATCATCATCACCACCACCATCATCACCACCACCATTAAAATCACCACAACATTCACCACCATCACTACCACCACAATTTGCTACATCAGATCAAACCCACTACTACATTTAGCATCACAAGCCACTGTAGAGGTAGGAGGGTAGATGAAGTAAGGTAGTGCGACCTGGGACTCTATTACAGGTGTACAGAGTGCAGTTCTTCACTCGACCTTCCCACTAGGTCTCCTTTTCTTTATTTATCTCTTAGTCTCTGTATTCTGTCACCATTTTTTTTCTCTCATTTTCTAACTTCTTTTTCATTTTCTTCCTTTTCCATTCAACACTTTCTTTTTCTTAATTTCTGTCTTCCTTTTAGTTGTGTAATATTTCTTTATTTTTTGTTGCCTATATATATATATATATATATATATATATATATATATATATATATTAAATGTTCCTATGTCCTCTCTTTTCCCATATTTTCTCTTTTTCCTCCTCACTCCTCTTCACTTCTGTTTACTTCCTCCATAAAATCACGGCATCACAAGCTACAAGGCAGGTAGGAGTTAAGATGAAGTAAAGTGGAGTGACCTGGGACTCATACTACAGGTGAAGGCTACCGAGTTACCATCTTTACTATTTATGCTTCATTTTTATTCTTCCTCTATATACTTTCTTTCCTTCTCCTTTATTTCATGGTTTGTTTTATACCCGTCCTTTTCCTTTTTTTTCTCTCTGTTTCCTTGATGTTTTCCTTTTCCAAATATTTTCTTTCTTCATTCTCAATTGTTTTCTCCTTCATGTCCTTTTTTTTTTTTTTTTCTTAATTTTACTTCTGATTAGTCTTGTCTCTTCCATTATTATCTTACCCTGTTTTGTTTCTCGTTCTTTTCTGTTTCTCTCTTTCATTCTTCACGATATTACAGCAACAAACTGCACGAGACGTAGAAGCTAAGGTGAAGTAAGGTGGAGCGGCCTGAGATTCTAACAAGGGTGCTTCGAGTTCCGACAACTCTCTCTCTCTCTCTCTCTCTCTCTCAGTGCACCTTTTTATACTTATTTCTCATATCCCTTTCCTTTCATTCTCTGCCATACTTTTGTGTTTGTCTTCCTTAAGTTTCTTAGTTTTCTTTCTTCCTTCTTCCTTGTCATTCCTTGTTTCCTTCTCCTTTCGTAATTTTTTTTTCTTTTTGTCTTCTTTTTTCCTTGCTTCTTATTTATCTTGTCCTTTCTTCCACTGTTTTTTTTTTTCTCCGCCCACTTTCTTTCCACCTTTATTTTTTCCATATCGTATTATACAATCATAATCTATTAGGAGTTAGGATGTGAGATGAATTGTTATTACCATCATCATCGCCATCACCCAGAAAATTCTCATTATCATGAGAACTAATCCAAAGCACCATCATCACTATCACCACCATCACCACGTTTAGCTACTACAGATAAAAACCATATCTACATTACAGCATCACAAGCTACAAGAGAGGCAGGAGGCGAGATGAAGTAAGGTGGAGCGGCCTGGGTCTCTACTACAGGTGTACCAAGTTCTACCCAACTCTGTCACGGGCTCCTTTTCTTTCATTCCTTGTCATTCTTTTTTTACTATGTCTTGCTTTATATTACATTCAGTGTTTCCTATTTTCCATCAGTCCGTCTCTCACCTTATATCCGGTATCGTTCTCGTCATAGCTTTCGATCGTTCGTTCTCCACAATATTACATCGTCACAAGCTACAGGAGAGGTCGACGAAAACAGGACGTAAAGTGGAGCAGTCTGAGTCTCTACCACATGTGTACCGAGTTAACACCTTTGCCACTGATACCCCATTAGCTTATTTCGTTATTATCATCAAAGCTGTCTTAAGTCATATTCAGCATCATCACCACCATCACCATTAGGAACTATAGATCATATCCATCACTCTTATTACAGCATGAAAATCACCAAGATAAGTAGGAGACAAGATGAGGTGAGGTGGAGCCACCTGGGACTTTATTACATGTGTGCCCAGTTCTACCCTTATCCGTTGTCTCCTGTTCTTTTCTTCTCATTCTGATGAGTGTATCATATTTTTATATATTTCTCAGTTTCCTTCTTTCTGTCTATCTCTCTTTCGACTTTTTTTTCTTTCACCTGTTTTTACATCATAAGACAATCAGCAGGATGGAGGCGAGATGGGTAGATTATGCAGGATGGAGCGGCCTGTGACTCTATTACAGGTGTACAGAGTAAACACCTTTACTGGTTATTCCTAATTCTTCCTTGCATTTCCTTTTTCTTTTTGTTTCCCTTGCTTCCTTCTATGGATCATTCTCGTCCTCCTTCCCTACGTCTTTCTTTAACAAAAATATCTTCCCCTTGATTCCGTTCTTCCTCGTCATTATCTTTATTATCTTTTTGTCTCCTCCACTTCCATTTGTCCTGTCTTCTTCTTTTATACCTTTTTTTACACATCTTCTTATCTTCCTTTATACCTCTTTTCTTTACTGCAACAGTGTAAGTTACAAGAGATAGGAACAAATGAAGTAAAAGTGTCTTCATCGTTATTCTACATCAGTTTCATCATCATCATCATCATCATCACTTCAGTTGTCATCATCATCATTATCCATATAATTTTCATTACAATTAAAAAAAATCATAAAGTACCATTACCACTACCATTATTATCACCACCACCTCCAGTACCATCATCACTTACCATCATCCATAGGTTACCAACATTATTACCAACACTACAACACTGTCATTACTATTACCAACACCATTATCGTCATCAGTGTCACCAGCAGCACTATTGCGACATAAGATCAAATCCACATCTATATTACAGCATTACAAGCGAGTACTATACAACAGGTGTACGGTACCGAGTTAACACCTTCACCCACGTGTCGTAGATCTTCTTTTTAGTCTTATTTCTTTTTTGTAGTCTCTATCTAATTGTCTTTCTAATTTCTTTCTCTTTATTCCTTTCGGCCTCCATTTTTTCCTTTCTTCCTTTCGCATTTCTTACATCACTTTATTACAGCAATAAAGTAACGATAAAATAAGGAGCCAAGGTGAAGTAAGGTGGAGCAGACTGAGATTCAAAGAAAGGTGTCTCGTGTTCGGCCTAAAAATCGAAATTTGCTCCATATTTCAAAATTTCCTATTTCCTTTTTTTCCCTCATATCCTATTTCTTTCTTCCTCCTCCATTCTTTTTCCGTTTCTTGTGCTTTTGTATCTTGTTATTTCTTCCTTTCTCCTTTTCTTTCCTGATGTTTTGTGTTGTTTTTAATTTTGTTTTCCTTTTTACTATCCTCTATCTGTATCACAAGTGTAACTACATATTTTTTTCCCAAATCCTTTCCATTTCTTCTGATACCCTCATTGTGTTTTTATTTTTGTTTTCTTCCATCCCAATGTCTTTATTTTCTTCTTTCTTTCTTTCTTCATTTATTTACAGCATCACAAGCTACAAGAAAGATAGGGAGATGAAGCCAGGTAATCGTCTGTACTAAACTCCTCTGATAGTCAGTTATTTTTATAGTTTATTCATTTATTACATTGTCATATAATTCTTGTGTAATCAAACAATGCGGTCTGTATAATATGGTCCAGTGTTTCAGGCAAGGAGTTGTGCAGTACCTGTCTGGTCTACCTGTGTGAGTACCCGCTTTATTCAGTCTATTGTTTATTGTGTCATTTAAAGGTTGGTTGGTTGGTTCATTTAATATTTTCATGCAATCACCATAACTATTGTGACCATCATCATCCTCATCCTCATCCTCATCATCATCATCAATATCATCACAATTACCAGTAGTTACATTAGATAAAAGCTGCCACTTACAGCATCACAAGCCAGAAAGATAGGAGCCGAGCTAAGTAACGTCATTATAAATAATAGTAACTTATATAACTACCACCACCACCACCACCACCACCATCATCATCATCATCATCAACATCATCATCATCATCATCATTGCCAGCACCATAATAGGCCATACAGACTTAGGAACTATAATACAACATCACAAGCTAGAAGACAGGTAGGAGACAAGATGAAGGAAGGTGGAGTGGCCTGGGACTCTACTACAGGTGTGCTGAATTAACGCCTTTATCATTTACGACTCATTTTCCTTCTTTATCCCATTCTTTTCTTCATTCTTTATTTCAGTTTTTTATCATTCACGCTTTCCTTTTCCTCTTTTTTCTTCTTTTCCCTTGTTTGTGCTTTCTTCCCATCTGCTGTGTATGTTCTCTCTCTCTCTCTCTCTCTCTCTCTCTCTCCGGTATGTATCAGCATTAAGAGCTGAAACAGAGGAAAGAAGAGAGAAAAGTGGAGCTGAGCGGCCTGGGACTCTGCTACAGGTGTACCATTTAACTCCTTTACAGTTCATACTTCTTTTCATTATTTTCACATTTCTCTTCTTTTTTACCTCACATTTTGATTCAGTGCCCTCATTTTCCTCTTCATATTCTTCAGAATATTCTTTCTTTTCATCTGAGTCTTTTCTTCCTTCTCATTTAATTCTATATCTTTTTATTAATTTCTCTATCATTACCTCCGCCAAGGAGGTTATGTTTTCACCCCTGTACGTTTGTTTGTTTGTTTGTTTGTTGTTTGTTGGATTGTGAGCAAGATTACACAAAAACTACTGGATGGATTTCCACGAAACTTGTTAGAAGAATGGGCCTTGGCCCAGAATAGACTCCAGTAAATTTTGGTGCATATCTAGATAAAGGTTTGGATCCATGCATTTTTTTTTTCACTTTCTTTAACTTTGGGAGATACGCTGTTTTTCGACATTTTCGTAAATTTTTCAGTGAATATTGCATGGATGTTGATGGCGGAGGTATGCGCTCTAGTGAGTGCCATTCTTTTTCCATATTGGATTAGACGATTGAATTAAAAGGAACTGCATGTTGGGCCTTACGGAGGTATACGCTCTAGTGAGTGCCATTCTTTTTCCATATTGGATTAGACGATTGAATTAAAAGGAACTGCATATTGAGCCTTGGCGGAGGTATGCGCTCTACTGAGTGCCATTCTAGTTCCTTCTGTGTCGTTAGTTCTTATATATTAATTTATCTGGTTCTCCTTCTTTCCTTTTCTGCTTTTTTCTTTTTTTTAGCCTTTTTATGTTTCCCTTTTCTTCATTCTTTTCTTTCTCCTTTCCTTCCTCTCTCATTTCCTTTTTTAGCCCTTCCTTATTTACTTCTTTTCTTCTTTTTCCTTTTCTTCCTCCCTCTCTTCTTTTTTAGCCTTTACTCCTTTCTTTCTCCTTTATCTTCCTTTATCTTTTCTTTTTTAGCCTGTATTTCCTTCTTTCCTTCTCTTTTTCTTTCCCTTCCTTCTTTCTTTACTATATAACAGCAATTAACCAATAAGAGAGTAGGAGCCGAGGTGAAGTAAGGAGGAGCAGCCTGAGAATCCATCAAAAGTGTCTCAAGGTCGATCCTTCCTTGCACTGTTGCTCCTTTTTTCCTCTCTCTCTCTCTCTCTCTCTCTCTCTCTCTCTCTCTCTCTCTCCTTGTTTAATGTTCTTCCTTCATGCTTTTATTTCTTTCCCTTGATTATTTTTATTCCTTTCTCTCTACTTTTTTTATCCTCCATCATGAAATTCCTCCTCTCTGTCTCCTTTATTTCTGATTTTCTTTATTAGTTTTCTCATTTATTGTTCAACTTATGTGTTCGTCCTATTGTCTTTTTTCGTTGTTTTTATTTTATTTTCTCCGTCTCCCTTCTTTTTTTTTTTCTCCTATTCCATCATAAGTTACGAGAGAGGATGGAAGGATGATGAAATAAGTTATTTTCATTGACTGTAATCTGTTATACACCACCACCTCGATAATCATCATCGGTCATCATCATCATCATCATCATCATCATTATCAACTTCATCATTTATCCATACTGTAGTTACCATTTTTGTTATCATTTTCTAAAATAACAGAACAGAGGAAGGAAAAACAAATGAATAAAAAAAATAATCCATACACCAGATTACTGGCGTCCTCCATTCTTAAAATATCTGTAACAGTTGGACTCGTACAGCTGTAGGTTGAAGTTTGGTGGGAAACAACTCCGGGGAAGTGAGTTCCAGAGAGATGCAGTTCGGGGAATAAAAAGAATTCTGATAGGCAGAAGTTCTGCAATATGGCTGTGTGACATACCAGTTGTGAGCGCTACCAGATGCCCGTGTAGCACGAGGGAAGGCATGGAGAGGTGATAAGAGGAGGCTGTATGATGAAAAGGCAAAAGAGACAGAAATTAAGTTAAGTAAAAATGACGGTCAGAGCACAAGAGCAGCGTATCAGGCCATAAAGGAGTTAACTGGGACTGAAAAGAGAAGGAAGGACATACATGTACGAGATAGAAATGATGACTAAAGATTTGGATCTAAAAGGAGGGTGGAAGGAGCATTTTTAATCTATTCTAAACAGACCAATCCCAGCTGAAGAGGACATTTTGCCAGCCGAGAGAGATTTGCAGATAGAAACAGAGGATATAGCCTTGGAAGAGGTAGCAAAATCTATGATAGAGTTAAAGAATTCTAAGGCTCTGGGAGAGGATGGAATTTTTCCTGAAATGCTTAAGGTGGAAAATGATGAGTTGATGAATGTGCTTTTGAAACTTTTTAATGTGGCTTGGGATAATGGCAGAATTCCAGAAGAGTGGAAAAATGGAGTGATTATAAAAATACCAAAAAAAAGAGAGATTTAAGTATGTGTGGAAATTGGAGGGGGATATCTTTGGCACCTGTAGTTGCAAAAGTCATTTCCAAAATCTTGTTGAACAGAATAGAGCCAGTAATTGGTAAAATTTTAAGAGAAGAACAAGCGGGATTTAAAAAGGGTCGAGATTGTAATGATCAAATTTTTATTGTAAGGTATCTAATGCAGCAGGCTAATGAAATGAAAATGGCACTTAGTATGTGTTTTGTGGATTTTGAAAAGGCGTTTGATAGTGTTTCACGTGGAGCTATGTTGAAAATTATGAGATTCTATGGTATACCAGAAAAGTTGTAAATATTATTTGAAGCCTGCATGAAGGTACATTTTGTAGGGTAATGGTGGGTGGTTCTTTGAGTGATCCATTTGAAGTTAGGTCAGGAGTGATTCAAGGAGGAGTTCTTTCACCTTTGCTGTTTGCTTTGGTTATGGATTATGTTATGAGAAAGGTTGTAAGGAGAACTGGTGCAGGAATTAACTGGAAAGAAAATAAGAGGCTGATGGATTTGAACTATGCTGATGATATTGTACTGATTTGTGGAAGTATTTACGAAATGCAGAGGGTGCTTGATTGTCTGGTGGAGGAAGGAGAAAAAGTGGGACTGGTAATAAATTGTGGAAAGACTGAAATTATTATTATGAACGTGGAGAACCAAGTCGATTATGTAATTGGGAATAATGTGGTGAAGAATATAGAAAATTTTAAATATCTGGGAACGACTGTGTCATCTAATGGATCATTGAACAATGAAATTGAGGAGAGGATTAGACAGGCTTGGCGAGCTGTTGGAATGTTAAAATCTGTTTGGAATAATAGTATGCTTTCGATGCATAATACTGTAAAGATTTACAAGTCCATGGTTAGACCAATTTTAATTTATGGGCATGAGTCATGGTACGGTACAATTGCAACAGATCAGAGAGTATTAGGATTTGAGAATAAAATACTGAGAAGGATTCTTGGGGGAAAGTGGCAAGACAGAGTTACAAATGAAAGAGTAAGGGATATTACGGGAGGGGAACCAGTTGATGAATATGTGAGACTGTCTCGCTGGAAATGGCTGGGGCATATATATAGAAAAGAAGGCAGTTTCATACAGGATGTGCCAGAGTGGACTGCTAGAGGAAGAAGAGGAAGAGGTAGGCCAAGGGAAGCCAGGTTGAGGACAATGAAAAGAGAAGCGGGAGAGGAGTGTTTGTGGGACCTGAAGGAGAGGCAAGAGACAAATTTTGGTGGAGTGAGTTCATCGAGGCCCTATGCATCCGTGGGGTGCTACAGGAAGTGATTGATTGATTGATTGTGTCTCGAGTTCCACCTTTCTGTATAGCTTGGCTCCTTTTCTATTATGTCTCAGTTCATTTTCTTTCTTTTTGCTCTTCTATTTAACCTATTTCGTCTCGTGTTCTCCCTTCCATCTTTTTCAATATTCTTTTTCATTCTCCTTTCATTAATATTATTAAATGTTTTCTCCCTTCTGTCTTTTATCCTCTTTCGTTTTTTCGCTTTACAATATTCCTTTTTGTAATGCAATTTTTTTTTTCTCATTTTTCTTGTTCTTTGTGTTTCTTTATTTCTTTTTCTTTCTTTTTCTGCCTTTCACGAGTTGTTTTTCATTCTACCTTCTTTCTAGATTATATTACGACAGTACAAACTACAAGACAACGAGGAGACCAGATTAAATAGTAACAGCAGTAGCAGTAGTAGTAATTCCCTAGGCAGTCTGGCCGAACAGCCCCGAGTCCCTAAGGAAGGGCACGGCCGAGACCAGGCTTTCCCACAGAGTTCTCAAGGAGTGTATGTCGTGTTGTTGGCGTAGGTGATTGTGTGCAATGCAGTCTTCCATAATGTGCTTAATAGTATGGGGTGCTGTGTTGCATCCTGGGCAGGCATCAGCGATGGAGTCATCCAGCCTCTTCTGATAACTCAAGAGGGCTGTATGATGCCCACATCTCAGCCTGGCCAGGTGGACCCTGTCCTCACGAGGGAGATAGGATTCAGAAGAGTGGATATCAGGAGGCCGTGCATGCAGCTGTGTGTTGTCTTTGAGTGACTGATTGGAGCGACGAGTGATTTGCTTCTGGATGCTGGTCTGAGGCGGGCGAGGGGGGAGAGATGGGAGTATTTGTGTATGATATCGTGTGCTGGGTGTTGCTTTGATGTTCCTTGGTGTGTGTGGATGTGCTGCCATGTAGTGTTGTGGATGGTGTGGGTTTGTGGAGGCTGCGGCGAGAATTTGGGTGCCTCTCATATCTAGATGATCCTTGACTTCTTGACTTTTAGGACTTTGGTTTCTTGGTGTAGGTGGTCTTTGGGTGTAGTAGCTGTGCAGCCTGTGATTATTTTTAGAGCCTTGTTCTGTACGGTCTGTAGAGTATTGTAGTGTGTTTTAGTGCCTTAAAAGTCCAAGCAGGACTTGCATAATTCATCAATGAACGTATATATTGTTTGTATACTGTGGTGAAGGTTTCTTTGTTGTGTCCAAATGTTGTATGGGGAAGTGACTTCAAGGTGTTGAGTCTTGGTGTTAATTTATCTTTAATGTCTGTGTTGTTTAAATGACATTGATGTATTGTATGTTACACCAAGGATTTTGTGTGTGTGTGTGTGTGTGTGTGTGTGTGTGTGTGTGTGTGTGTGTGGTAGGGGAGTGTTGTTTATGGTGAGGTGTGGCATGTGACTAAGTTCTGCTGTCCAGTTTGTGAGAAGGGTCACTGTAGATTTGGCTGGGGCTATTTTGAGCCTGTTTGTGGTCAACCATTCGTGTAGTGTGTTGAGGTAAGGTTGGAGGATGTGTGCGGCTGTGTTTGCATTTTGGTGTGTATAGTCACGCGTACTAATTTCTGCTCAGGGGTTACCCCTTCCTTCATCCCTCTACCCTGGACAGAGGGAAGGGGGGAATCGCGAACAAGTCTACCCTGCCTTCTGCCCCCAACTCCCTCACCCTCCACCTCCACCTGCCAGTTACTGATTAGACGCAAATTTTCTCATGTCCTGTAAACATGACTAAACTGTCGTCGCACACGCTTTCAACGACCAAGATTTGGACTATATTTTTAGAATACATTATTACCGTATTGAACTGCATTCTCAGATTGAAAATATTCACCATCATTGTAATCCAATGTCATCCGCTGCACAATTCTGGGTTCCAGTGCTTACCTTTTCACTTCCCCCAGCTGTCTTTCTCTCTCTCTCTCTCTCTGAATTTACTTTTCCCACTCACTCTTTCTTTTTAAATTTATATAACGTTCTCTTTGCTTCTCTCCCCCTCTCCCCCTTCTCTCTCATTCTTTGTCTTAAGTGTTCCCCGCCTCTCACCCCTCCCCTCCCCCCACCTTAGGCCTGATCAGCAGTCAGTTATACCGTCACCGCTCCTTCGTATTTCGTGTGCAGGCAACATTTATCACACACACTTAGATCAGATGTATGGAAAGCTAATTTTTTTTTTATTTATAATTGTATTTTTCATTATGTGCCAAGTTCAAATAGAGAACACCAGACCAATATTCGTAATTTTTATTAGAGTGACCGTTCCACTTCACATAGCTGGGTAGCTGGGCTTATAAACTGCACACACACACACACACGGCCATCGTTCTTCTCCTAGATCTATCAACAGTGGTGTTCCTCAGGGCTCTGTCCTATCACCAACTCTATCTTTTATTCATCAGTTATCTAAGCTGTACATCTAACCCTATCCACTCGTAAGCTGATGATTCCACCCTGCACCTTTCCATTCGGTTTCTGCAACATCCATCTCAGCAGTTACTAAAACAAACAAGGGATGAGGCTATGGCACACCTAATGTCTGACTTGGCTCGTATCTCTGACTTGGGCAAAAATAATCTTGTTGTTTTTAATGCATCAAAGACTCAGTTTTTACACCTATCAACCCACCAAAATCTTCCACAGGAGTACCCAATAATGTTTAATAATATCCAGCTTAATCCTGCGTCATCCTTGAACATGCTTGGGGTTTTGTTCACTCGGAACTTATCTTGGAAAGATCATATTGCATCTCTTGTAAAATCTTCTTCCAAGAGATTAGGTGTGCTAAGCCGACCTCGTGCCTTCTTTACCACTGCACAGTTGCTGACTTTATACACGGGTTTTATTCGCCCCTGTGTAGTGTAAAACTCTCATGTGTGGGGAGGCTCCCCACATACAGCTCTTCTCAATAGCGTTGAGTCGAAGGCTTTTCGTCTCATCAATTCTCCTCCTCTTACTGGCTCCCTTCAACCTCTGTCGCTTCGCGCACTGTTTCCTCTTTATCTCTTTTCAGTCGGTACTTCAATGGTCACTACTCCTCTGAGCTATCTGCTTGCTTCCCTCCACCTCTACGACGAGTGAGTAGCACCCGTATAGCAACAAACTCTCATCTCTTTTCTGTCCAACTCCCTAATGCAAGAGTTAACCGTTACTCCCAGTCCATCATTTATGCATTAGGTCAACTCTGGAACTGTCTCCCTCTGTTTGTATTTCCTGCTTCCTGTGATCTCTAGCCTTTCAAACGCAGTGTGTCCAGGCATCTCGAAATGAACGGATCTTGAATTTGGCTCTCTTTTGTATTGTTTTTTTTTTTTTTTTGGACGGAACTGTTATTGCGGGCTCAGCCTTTCGTTCCTTCTT
Source organism: Coenobita brevimanus (assembly GCF_032717465.1). Lineage (NCBI taxonomy): Eukaryota > Metazoa > Arthropoda > Malacostraca > Decapoda > Coenobitidae > Coenobita > Coenobita brevimanus. The sequence goes on along the minus strand of NC_137018.1, from coordinate 17,938,481 downwards.
CCTTTTATTAAAAAAAAAAAAAAAAAGGCGGGTAGGAGTTGAGATAAAGTAAAGTGCAGCGACCTGGGACTCTTACCACAGGTGTACCGAGTTAACACTTTTACCATTTTCAGTATGATTTATTATTCTTCTTTCCCTCTTTACTTTCTTTCCGTCTCTATTATTTCACGTTTTGTTTTATTCCAGTCCTTTTCATCTTTTCCTTCCTCAATTTCCTTAATGGTTTTCTCTTTCCTCATATTTACTGAATGTTTTCCCTTATTTTTTTCTCCATTGTCTTTGTTTTCTGTTTCTTTTTTTGTATTATTTCCCCTATTCTTTTTTTTTTTTTTTATCTTACCTTATTTTGTTTCTTCCTACTTTCGTCTCTCATATTTTTTTTTCTTCTTCACTACATTACAGCAGCAAACTACAAGAGAAGTAGAAGCCAAGGTGAAGTAAGGTGGAGCGGCCTGAGATTCTAAGAAAGGTGCCTCGAGTTCTGCCCTGCCTCACTTTGTGGCGGCTCCTTTTTATGTTTTTTGTTTTAAATCCCTTTTCTTCATTTATTCCCTCTCTCACTCTTCCATTTTGCTTTTATTCACCTTTTTTTCTTATTCGTCCTATTGCAATGTTTTTCCTTCTTTCCTTCTTCGTTCTTAATATATTCCTTTTTTTCTTTACATCCTGTTTTAACTATTTTCTTATTAATTTTCTTATTTCTACCATACTTTTTCACTTCATTTTAATTCTGTATTTTCCAGGTTTGCATATCTTTTTCATTTCTTCTCTTTCATTATAATATTTTTTTTCTTCTGTCTTCTATTTCCATTTTTTTATACTGCCCATTTGCGTATTCCGTTAGGTGCTTTTCCTGTGCCAGTTCTTTCTTTCCTTATTATTTCTGTCTTTTTAATTGCTTTTGTTTTTTCCTTTTCTTACTTTCTCTTTCCTCCTCATTTTCATCTTCACTATATTACAGTCTCAAAAGCTACTAGAAAGGAAGGAAGCTAGGTGAAGTAAGAATATTAGCATCAATATTGTACTACTATGGATCACCACCACAACCATCACCATCATACCAATACCACCACCAACCTTAAAGTTATCATTATTAATATCAGAACTAACCAACATCACCATCATCACAGCCACAATCAACATTACCACCACAGTCATCATCGTTATTTCCAACACCATCATCACAACCACCATCAACATTACCACCACAGTCATCATCGTTTCTTCCAACACCATCATCACAACCACCATCAACATTACCACCACAGTCATCATCGTTACTTCCACCATCATCATCACAACCACCATCAACATTACCACCACAGTCATCATCGTTACTTCCAACACCATCATCACAACCACCATCAACATTACCACCACAGTCATCATCGTTACTTCCAACACCATCATCACAACCACCATCAACATTACCACCACAGTCATCATCGTTACTTCCGACACCACCATCACAACTACCATCAACATTACCACCACAGTCATCATCGTTACTTCCAACACCATCATCACAACCACCATCAACATTACCAACACAGTCATCATCGTTACTTCCAACACCATCATCACAACCACCATCAACATTACCACCACAGTCATCATCGTTACTTCCAACACCATCATCACAACCACCATCAACATTACCAACACAGTCATCATCGTTACTTCCAACACCATCATCACAACCACCATCAACATTACCAACACAGTCATCATCGTTACTTCCAACACCATCATCACAACCACCATCAACATTACCACCACAGTCATCATCGTTACTTCCAACACCATCATCACAACCACCATCAACATTACCAACACAGTCATCATCGTTACTTCAAACACCATCATCACAACCACCATCAACATTACCAACACAGTCATCATCGTTACTTCCAACACCATCATCACAACCACCATCAACATTACCAACACAGTCATCATCGTTACTTCCAACACCACCGTCAGCTTCACACAAGTTGGCCCTGTATTAAAGTATCACCCGCTACAAGGCAGGCAGGAGGTGATGAGAATTAACGTGGAGTGGCCGAGACTCCGCTACTAGTGCAGAGTTCAAAGCTTCACCATTGGTCCTCTACCTCGTTTATCTTTTTTTTTTTTTTTTTTAGCTCTTCCTTCTCCTCTTCCTTCTTTCTTATTTACATTCATTCTTGATCCTTTGCTTTCTATTGTCTTGCTCCATTTCTTTGTTTTTACCTCATGGTCTTTCTTACTCTCGTTCTGAACCTTTTTTCTTCGTTTCCTTTTCTTTGTCCTTTTTTTTTTTCTTTTCGTTCTCTTTCTTCCCTATTTCATTCTTTCGTCTCACACCTTTTGCCTTTCTTCTTCTCTCCTTTCTTATCCACTGTCATTAAGCATCAGAATGTACACACACTGAAATATCAGGTACACCTGGGAACGATGAGCTTTGGAATGATTCGGGTAAGTGAAACAGCTTTCATCTGGTAATGCTGGAAAATAATGTTATCAGATTTGACCTACGTCTCAAGCACCATAAACATGTTTTTCCTCCTCCTGTTCCTCCTCCTCATCATCATCACCATTATCATCATCAATTTTTATCATCATCATTATCGTCGTCTTCATCATCGTTATATCAAAGCCCCAGCTATACTGCATCCTCACAAGCTATAACACAGGTAGGAGGCGAGGTGACGTAAGGTGGAGTAGCCTGGGACTCTGACAGGTGTACTGAGTTAACACCTTTACCAGTTAGACATCAGTTTTCCATTTCTTGTTTCGTTCTTTTACAACCTTCTTCTTTTCTCATTTTCCTTGCTACTTTCCCCTATTGTCCTATCTTCTTTGACCATCTTATTTTTTTCTTATTTCCTTTTCTTATTTTTATGCCATCTCCCTCATCCTTTTTTCCTTTATTATTTTGTTTCTCCTTCCTTTTGTTTCTCTCTCCTTTCTTTTTTCACTGTATTACAGCAACAAACTACAAGAGAAACAGTAGCCAAGGTAAGGTAAAATGGAGCGGCCTCAGATTCAAACAAAGGTGTCTCGAGGTCCACCCCGGCCATCTCTTTTACTAGCTCCTCTCTCTCTCTCTCTCTCTCTCTCTCTCTCTCTCTCTCTCATTCTCCGTTTATTTTCCTTTTATTTCTTATTCATTTGTCCTGCCTTGTCGTTCCTTCTTTCTTTCTCCCTTTCAAATATTTTTCTCCTTTCTATCTTTTGAACTTTTTTCTTATTCATTTTCTCCTTTCTCCAGGTTTTTCTTTCCTTTTCATCTTTTCCTTAATTTTTTTTCCATATATTACATCATCAAAATCTATAAGGAGTTAGGATGCGAGATGAATTGTTATTATTGCCATCACCAACATCATCAGTATCGTCATCGTCATCATCATCATCATCATACAGAAAATGCTCATGATCATCGTAAGAACTAATATAAATCACCATCATCACTATCACCACCATCATCACCTTAATTACTTCAAATAAAAGCCACATCTATATTACAGCATCACGATCTACAAGAGAGGCTGGACACGAGATAAAGTAAGGTGTAGAGGCCTGGGACTCTACTGCAGGTGAACCGAGTCCTACCCCACCATGTCAGTCTCCCTTTCTTTCCTTCCCTTCCCTTCTCTTTCTACTCTTTCTTGTTTTGTTCCTTTTTTTTTTTCTATTCCGAATTTCTTATTTTCCTTCCGTCCGTTTCTCCTATATTTCTACCTCCCTTTATCTCTTCATCTTTCTTTCTCCACAGTATTACATCGTCATAAGCTACAGGAGAGTTCGACGATAAGATGAAGTAAAGTGGAGCGGTCTGAGACATTTGCCTATTACAGGTGTACCCAGTTAACACACTTTCACTATTTATTCCTAATTTATCTTGTTTTGTCTTTTCCTTCTTGTCTTCTTCGCATCACGCTATGGATCATTTTCGTCCTCCTTCCCTACTTCTTTCTTTATCAAAAATTTCTTTCTCCTGATTCCTTTCTTCTTTGTCATATCTTTTTTACCTTTTTGTCTTCACTTCATTTGTTGTGTCTTCCACCTTGATATCTTTGTGTTTTATTTTTTGTCTTTTTTTTCTCTCTTCTTCTTTCACGAGAGTAAAGCAGCGTAACAAAAAGAGAAATAGGAGCCAAGGTGAAGAAAGGTGGAGTGACCTGAGATGCGAACAAAGGTGTCTCGAGTTCCATTTCTATGACTACGTTGATCTCTCTCTCTCTCTCTCTCTCTTCCCATCAGCATCACCTACATGGACAATTGTGTATACGTTTATATAGCATTACAATCTTAACAGAGGTAGGAGACAAATTGGAGTAATGTGGAGCGGCCTGGGACTGCTGTGTGTATAATGAGTTCTATCTTCAGTCTGCTTCCTGTCCCTATTTCTTTATTTCCTTTTCCTCTTTATACTTCTTTCTCGCTTTCTTCATTTTCCTCCTCTCACATTCTTCTTTGTCATTTTCGTTATCTCTGTCTTTTTCAACAATATTACAGTACCACTGTCTACAAGGGAGGTAGAAGTCATGATGTTAGGTGGAGCGGCCTGGGACTCTACTACAGGTGTACCAAGTTCAAACCTTCACCCTGTCATTAATGTTCTTCCTTTTCTCCTCTCCTTTCCTTTAACTTCTGCTTTTTTTTTTTTAAAGATTCTTTAACGTTCGTTATTTTACATTTTTTTTTCCTTTTTCCTAGTCTGTCTCTCTCTCTCTCTCCTTCTTTCTCCTTTCTTTACTGCAACATTGGAAGTTGCAAGAGATAGGAACAGGGACGGAAATGATGCTCAAAATCGAATGAATCACATCATAAATCATCAGAAAAGCCAAGGTTTCGTGGGACAAAGGTAATATGGGCTGAAAACCGATATTTACCTATTAGTCTCCTTTTTTTATTTTCATTTATGTCTTTATTTTCTGAGTCCGCTCTCACCTTGCCTTATCTTTTTTTTTTATTTAATATTTTATTTACTCTTGTCCTTACTCACCTATTATTTGTTTTTTCTTGTTGTTCTTTCATGTCCTATATTAACTCTGTTTTTCCTTCTTTTTCATTTCCTTTTCCTTTTTGTTTCTTTCTATTTCTTTGTCTTTCATTTCCTATATTTTCGTCTTGGCTTCTTTCCTTTCTCTTTAATCCTTTACTTTCTCGCTTTAATACCTACTCTTTTCTCACCTTCATTTTTTCTCCTCAACATAACATCACCATAAGCAACAGGAGAAGCAAGAGACAAGAAGAAGTAAGGTGCAGCGGCCAGGGACTCTACTACAGGTGTACAGAATTAACACTTTTACCATTTATGTTTAATTTTTCTTCTCTCTTTCTTTACTTCCTTCCTTCCTATTCCGTAATTCCTTGTTTTCCTTCGATAATTCTTTTCCTTATTTTCTTCTCATACTGATTTCTTTCTCCTTTCTTCATTTCGACTTCTCTCTCTACTCTCTTCCTCCTTTTGAGTCCTTTCGTGTTTTGCTTTCGTTCTCCTTTTTTTTTTTTTTTTATCCTTTCAGTTTCTCTTCCATCCTTTCAATTTGTCTTATTCCTTTTAGTTTTTGTTTTCCTTTCAATTTTCCTTTTACAATTACAATTTCTATTTCCTCAGTTTTCTTTTCTCTCAATTTTTTCTTTCTCCTTTCAGATTTTTGTTTCTTCCTTTTCTTTCTCTCTCTCTTTTCCTAACTATATTACTGCAATAAAACATTAAGAGAAATAGGAGCCAAGATGAAGTAAGGTGGAATGGCCTGAGATTCTAACAAAGGTGTCTCAAGTTCAATCTTAAATTCTGTGCTCCCTTTTTTTTTCTTTTTTCCCGCTTCCTTATCGTTCTCATGTTTTTCTTTTCCATTTATCGTCTTTATTTCTCGTTCTCCTCTCGTCCTTTTTTCTTTTCCTCATTCTCCTTTTATTCATATTTGAAAATCCTTTCTTCCTTCAGTTATTCACTTTCTTTTCGCTTTTAGTTTCTCTTTTTTCTCCCTCATTTTGTAACTCCTTATATTCTCTAATTTTCTTAGTTCTTATATTGTTTTTTCATTTATTTTTTCCCTTTAATTTTTTCTGTCTTCTCCATTTCATGATTTCTCTTTCTTCCTCCCTTCTTCCACTATATTACGACACTCCAAGTTACAGGACAAAGAGGGGACCAAATTAAATAAGGTTATTGTAATAGGTAGAAACTTACATCACCAGATCCAACCTCCTCCTTCTCCTCATCGTCAAGTATACAGCGTTAATAATTCTCATCAACGTTCGCCTACATCACCATTACCAACACTCCAGTCACCACCATTCTGGACCATATAGTTATTCTTCTTAAAGCTCACCAGAAACACCACCATCATCATCATCACTATTAGCTATAGCTATATTACACTGTAGGTCAAGCCACGACAACGTTACAGCATCACAAACTACAATGAAGCAGGAGATACGATGAAGTAAGGTGGAGCGGCCTGGGACTCTTACTACAGGTGTATAGAGTTCAGTCCTTCACCCCCAGCCAACCGTTAATCTCCTTTTCTTTATATCTCTCTCATTTTCTGCACTCTCTTTCATCTTTTCTTAGCCTCTTCCCTTACTTTTTGGTTCATAATTTTTTTCCTCTTTAATTTTAAACATTTTTTTTCTTCATTTTCTCGCTCTTTTTATGTTTTTTTTTTTTTTTCGTTTCCAAAATTTTCTTTAATGTTCTTTTTGCCTCACTTGTCCATTACTTTCTCCTTTTACTTCGCACTCTTCTTCTCTTCTGCTTATTTCCTTCATCAAATCACGGCATCACAAGCTACAAGGCAGGTAGGAGTCGAGATGAAAGAAAGTGGAGCGACCTGGGACCCTTACTGCAGGTGTACCGACTTAACACCTTTAAGATTTATGCTTCGTTTTTCTTCTTTCTCTCTTTACTTTCTGTCCTTCTCCATTATGTCATGTTTTGTTTTATTTCAGTCCTTTTCCTTTTTTTCTCTCTCATTTTCCTCCGTACTTTTCCTTCTATTATTTTATCATTTTTCCCTCATTTTTTTCTCCTTTGCCTATGTTTTTCTATTTCTTTTTTTATTTTTACCTCTCACTCTTCCTTTTTAATTTTATCTCGTTTTGTTTCTCCTTACTTTCGTCTCTCCTTTCATTCTTCACTATATTACAGCAACAAACTACAACAGAATTAGGAGCCAAGGTGAAGTAAGGTGGAGCGGCCTGAGATTCTAACAAAGGTGTCTCGAGTTCCACCAGGGCCTCTATTTCGCGACTCCTTTTTATGTTTATTTTTCATATCCCTTTTCTTTCTTTCTGTCTCTCTCATAAATTTTCTGTTGTTTCTTCTTTTATTTCTTACTCCTCTTTCTTCCTCTTGCCTTGTCTTCCATTCTTTCTCTTTCCTTGCTTAATATTATTTCTTTCTCATTTCTCTCTTTTACAGATTTTCTTTGTTATTCATTTTCTTCTTTCTTCCACATTTTAGTCTTTCTTTTCTGCCCATTTTCTTTGCGTCTTCCTAATTTTCTCCTTATAATATTACTCCATTACAATGTATAAAGAGTTAGGATGTGATATGAACTGTTATTATTACCATTATCATCATCATCATCACCATCATCATCAGCCAGAAACTTCTCACTGTTATAAGAATTAATCCAAATCACCACTATCACTATCACCACTATCACCACGTTTAGCTACTACAGATAAAAGCCACATCTATATTACTATTACAGCATCACAAGTTAGAAGAGAGGCAGGAGGCCAGATGTAGTAAGATGGAGCGGCCTGGGTCTCTAATACAGGTGTACCAAGTTCTACCCAACTCTGTCACGGGCTCCTTTTCTTTCATTCCTTCTCATTCTCTTTTTACTGTGTCTTGCTTTATATTCCATTCAGTGTTTCTTATTTTCCATCAGTCCGTCTCTCACCTTATATCCGGTATCTTTCTCGTCTTAGCTTTCTATCGTTTGTTCTCCACAATATTACATCGTCACAAGCTACAGGAGAGGTTGACGATAATAGGAAGTAAAGTGGAGCAGTCTGAGTCTCTACCACATGTGTACCGAGTTAACACCTTTGCCACTGATACCCCATTAGCTTATTTAGTTAATATCATCAAAGTTCTCTTAAGTCATATTGAGCATCATCACCACCATCACCATTAGGAACTATAGATCATATCCATCACTCTTATTACAGCATGAAAATCACCAAGATAAGTAGGAGACAAGATGAGGTGAGGTGGAGCCACCTGGGACTTTATTACATGTGTGCCCAGTTCTACCCTTATCCGTTGTCTCCTGTTCTTTTCTTCTCATTCTGAAAAGTGTATCATATTTTTATATATTTCTGAGTTTCCTTCTTTCTGTCTTTCTCTTTTTCTACCTTTTTTTTCTTTCACCTGTTTTTACATCATAAGACAATCAGCAGGATGGAGGCGAGATGGGTAGATTATGCAGGATGGAGCGGCCTGTGACTCTATTACAGGTGTACAGAGTAAACACCTGTACTGGTTATTCCTAATTCTTCCTTGCATTTCCTTTTTCTTTTTGTTTCCCTTGCTTCCTTCTATGGATCATTCTCGTCCTCCTTCCCTACGTCTTTCTTTAACAAAAATATCTTCCCCTTGATTCCATTCTTCCTCGTCATTATCTTTATCTTTTTGTCTCCTCCACTTCCATTTGTCCTGTCTTCTTCTTTTATACCTTTTTTTACACATCTTCTTATCTTCCTTTATACCTCTTTTCTTTACTGCAACAGTGGAAGTTACAAGTGATAGGAACAAATGAAGTAAGAGTGTCATCATCGTTATTCTACATCAATTTCATCATCATCATCATCATCACTTCAGTTGTCATCATCATCATTATCGATATAATTTTTATTACAATTAAAAAAAATCATAAAGTACCATTACCACCACCATTATTATCACCACCACCTCCAGTACCATCATCACTTACCATCATCCATAGGTTACCAACATTATTACGAACACTACATCACTGTCATTACTATTACCAACACCATTATGGTCATCAGTGTCACCAGCAGCACTATTGCGACGTAAGATCAATTACAGCATTACAAGCGAGTACTATACAACAGGTGTACGGTACCGAGTTAACACCTTCACCCACATGTCGTAGATCTTCGTTTTCGCTGTTACACTCTTTTTAGTCTTGTTTCTTTTTTGTAGTCTCTATCTAACTGTCTTTCTAATTTCTTTCTCTTTATTCCTTTCGGCCTCCATTTTTTCCTTTCTTCCTTTCGCATTTCTTACAGTGTAACTACATATTTTTAACCCCAAATCCTTTCCATTTCTTCTGATACCCTCATTGTGTTTTTCTTTTTGTTTTCTTCCTTCCCACTGTCTTTATTTTCTTCTTTCTTTCTTTCTTCATTTATTTACAGCATCACAAGCTACAAGAAAGATAGGGAGATGAAGTCAGGTAATTCATTTATTACATTGTCATATAATTCTTGTGTAATCAAATAATGCAGTCTGTATAATATGGTCCAGTGTTTCAGGCAAGGAGTTGTGCAGTACCTGTCTGGTCTACCTGTGTGAGTACCAACTTTATCCAGTCTATTGTTTATTGTGTCATTTAAAGGTTGGTTGGTTGGTTCATTTAATATTTTCATGCAATCACCATAACTATTGTGACCATCCTCATCCTCATCCTCATCCTCCTCATCATCATCGATATCATCACAATTACCAGTAGTTACAGTAGATAAAAGCTGCCACTTACAGCATCACAAGCCAGAAAGATAGGAGCCGAGCTAAGTAACGTCATTATACAGTAAATAATAGTAACTTATATAACTACCACCACCACCACCATCATCATCATCATCATCATCATCAACATCATCATCATTGCCAGCACCATAATTGGCCATACAGACTTAGGAACTATAATACATCACAAGCTAGAAGACAGGTAGGAGACAAGATGAAGGAAGGTGGAGTGGCCTGGGACTCTACTACAGGTGTGCTGAATTAACGCCTTTATCATTTACGACTCATTTTCCTTCTTTATCCCATTCTTTACTTCATTCATTATTTCAGTTTTTTATCATTCACGCTTTCCTTTTCCTCTTTTTTCTTCTTTTTCCTTGTTTGTGCTTTCTTCCCATCTGCTGTGTATGTCCCCCCCCCCCTCTCTCTCTCTCTCTCTCTCTCTCTCTCTCCGGTATGTATCAGCATTAAGAGCTGAAACAGAGGAAAGAAGAGAGAAAAGTGGAGCTGAGCGGCCTGGGACTCTGCTACAGGTGTACCATTTAACTCCTTTACAGTTCATACTTCTTTTAATTATTTTCACATTTCTCTTCTTTTTTACCTCACATTTTGATTCATTGCCCTCATTTTCCTCTTCATATTCTTCAGAATATTCTTTCTTTTCATCTGAGTCTTTTCTTCTTTCTCATTTAATTCTATATCTTTTTATTAATTTCTCTATCATTACCTCCACCAAGGAGGTTATGTTTTCACCCCTGTACGTTTGTTTGTTTGTTTGTTTGTTTGTTGTTTGATGGATTGTGAGCAAGATTACACAAAAACTACTCGATGGATTTCCACGAAACTTGGTAAAAGAATGGGCCTTGGCCCAGAATAGACTCCAGTAAATTTTGGTGCATATATAGAAAAAGGTTTGGATTCATGCATTTTTTTTTTTCACTTTCTTTAACTTTGGGAGATACGCTGTTTTTCGACATTTTCGTAAATTTTCAATGAATATTGCATGGATGTTGATGGCGGAGGTATGCGCTCTAGTGAGTGCCATTTTTTTTCCATATTGGATTAGACGATTGAATTAAAAGGAACTGCATGTTGGGCCTTACGGAGGGATACGCTCTAGTGAGTGCCATTCTTTTTCCGTATAAGATTAGACGATTGAATTAAAAGGAACTGCATGTTGGGCCTTGGCGGAGGTATGCGCTCTACTGAGTGCCATTCTAGTTCCTTCTGTGTCGTTAGTTCTTATATATTTATTTATCTGGTTCTCCTTCTCTCCTTTTCTGCTTTTTTCTTTTTTTTAGCCTTTTTATGTTTCCCTTTTCTTCATTCTTTTCTTTCTCCTTTCCTTCCTCTCTCATTTCTTTTTTTAGCCCTTCCTTATTTACTTCTTTTCTTCTTTTTCCCTTTCTTCCTCCCTCTCCTCTTTTTTAGCCTTTACTCCTTTCTTTCTCCTTTATCTTCCTTTATCTTTTCTTTTTTAGTCTGTATTTCCTTCTTTCCTTCTCTTCTTCTTTCCCTTCCTTCTTTCTTTACTGTATAACAGCAATTAAACAACAAGAGAGTAGGAGCCGAGGTGAAGTAAGGAGGAGCAGCCTGAGAATCCATCAAAAGTGTCTCAAGGTCGATCCTTCCTTTCACAGTTGCTCCTTTTTTCCTCTCTCTCTCTCTCTCTCTCTCTCTCTCTCTCTCTCTCTCTCTCTCTCTCTCTCTCTCTCCTTCCTACTTATCCTTGTTTAATGTTCTTCCTTCATGCTTTTATTTCTTTCCCTTGATTATTTTTATTCCTTTCTCTCTACTTTTTTTATCCTCCATCATGAAATTCCTCCTCTCTGTCTCCTTTATTTCTGATTTTCTTTATTAGTTTTCTCATTTATTGTTAAACTTATGTGTTCGTCCTATTGTCTTTTTTCGTTGTTTTTATTTTATTTTCTCCGTCTCCCTTCTTTTTTTTTTTCTCCTATTCCATCATAAGTTACGAGAGAGGATGGAAGGATGATGAAATAAGTTATTTTCATTGACTGTAATCTGTTATACACCACCACCTCGATAATCATCATCAGTCATCATCATCATCATCATCATCATTATCAACTTCATCATTTATCCATACTGTAGTTACCATTTTTGTTATCATTTTCTAAAATAACAGAACAGAGGAGGGAAAAACAAATGAATAAAAAAAAATAATCCATACACCAGATTACTGGCGTCCTCCATTCTTAAACTATCTGTAACAGTTGAACTCGTACAGCTGTAGGTTGAAGTTTGGGGGGAAACAACTCCGGGGAAGTGAGTTCCAGACAGATGCAGTTCGGGGAATAAAAAGAATTCTGATAGGCAGAAGTTCTGCAATATGGCTGTGTGACATACCAGTTGTGAGCGCTACCAGATGCACGTGTAGCACGAGGGAAGGCATGGAGAGGTGATAAGAGGAGGCTGTACGATGAAAAGGCAAAAGAGACAGAAATTAAGTTAAGTAAAAATGACGGTCAGAGCACAAGAGCAGCGTATCAGGCCATAAAGGAGTTAACTGGGACTGAAAAGAGAAGGAAGGAAATACATGTACGAGATAGAAATGATAACTTGATGACTAAAGATTTGGATCTAAAAGGAAGGTGGAAGGAGCATTTTTAATCTATTCTAAACAGACCAATCCCAGCTGAAGAGGACATTTTGCCAGCCGAGAGAGATTTGCAGATAGAAACAGAGGATATAGCCTTGGAAGAGGTAGCAAAATCTATGAAAGAGTTAAAGAATTCTAAGGCTCTGGGAGAGGATGGAATTTTTCCTGAAATGCTTAAGGTGGAAAATGATGAGTTGATGAATGTGTTTTTTGAAACTTTTTAATGTGGCTTGGGATAATGGTAGAATTCCAGAAGAGTGGAAAAATGGAGTGGTTATAAAAATACCAAAAAAGAGAGATTTAAGTATGTGTGGAAATTGGAGGGGGATAACTTTGGCACCTGTAGTTGCAAAAGTCTTTTCCAGAATCTTATTGAACAGAATAGAGCCAGTAATTGGTAAAGTTTTAAGAGAAGAACAAGCGGGATTTAGAAAGGGTCGAGGTTGTAATGATAAAATTTTTATTGTAAGGTATCTAATGCAGCAGGCTAATGAAATGAAAATGACACTTAGTATGTGTTTTGTGGATTTTGAAAAGGCGTTTGATGGTGTTTCACGTGGAGCTATGTTGAAAATTATGAGATTCTATGGTATACCAGAAAAGTTGTAAATATTATTAGAACCCTGCATGAAGGTACATTTTGTAAGGTAATGGTGGGTGGTTCTTTGAGTGATCCATTTGAAGTTAGGTCAGGAGTGATTCAAGGAGGAGTTCTTTCTCCTTTGCTGTTTGTTTTGGTTATGGATTATGTTATGAGAAAGGTTGTAAGGAGAACTGGTGCAGGAATTAACTGGAAAGAAAATAAGAGGCTGATGGATTTGAACTATGCTGATGATATTGTACTGATTTGTGGAAGTATTTACGAAATGAAGAGGGTGCTTGATTGTCTGGTGGAGGAAGGAGAAAAAGTGGGACTGGTAATAAACTGTGGAAAGACTGAAATTATTAATATGAACGTGGAGAACCAAGTCGATTATGTAATTGGGAATAATGTAGTGAAGAAAATAGAAAATTTTAAATATATGGGAACGACTGTGTCCTCTAATGGATCATTGAACAATGAAATTGAGGAGAGGATTAGACAGGCTTGGCGAGCTGTTGGAATGTTAAAATCTGTTTGGAATAATAGTATGCTTTCGATGCATAATACTGTAAAGATTTACAAGTCCATGGTTAGACCAATTTTAATTAATGGGCATGAGTCATGGTACGGTACAATTGCAACAGATCAGAGAGTATTAGGATTTGAGAATAAAATACTGAGAAGGATTCTTGGGGTAAAGTGGCAAGACAGAGTTACAAATGAAAGAGTAAGGGATATTACGAGAGGGGAACCAGTTGATGAATATGTGAGACTGTCTCGCTGGAAATGTCTGGGGCATATATATAGAAAAGAAGGCAGTTTAATACAGGATGTGCCAGAGTGGACTGCTAGAGGAAGAAGAGGAAGAGGTAGGCCAAGGGAAACCTGGTTGAGGACAATGAAAAGAGAAGCAGGAGAGGAGTGTTTGTGGGACCTGAAGGAGAGGCAAGAGACAAATTTTGGTGAGTGAGTTCATCGAGGCTCTATGCATCCGTGGGGTGCTACAGGAAGTGATTGATTGATTGATTGTGTCTCGAGTTCCACCTTTCTGTATAGCTTGGCTCCTTTTCTATTATATCTCAGTTCCTTTTCTTTCTTTTTGCTTTTCTATTTAACCTATTTCGTCTCGTGTTCTCCCTTCCATCTTTTTCAATATTCTTTTTCATTCTCCTTTCATTAATATTATTAAATGTTTTCTCCCTTCTGTCTTTTATCCTCCTTCGTTTTCTCGCTTTCCAATATTCCTTTTTGTAATGCAATTTTTTTTTCTCATTTTTCTTGTTCTTTGTGTTTCTTTATTTCTTTTTCTTTCTTTTTCTGCCTTTCACGAGTTGTTTTTCATTCTACCTTCTTTCTAGATTGTATTACGACAGTACAAACTACAAGAAAACGAGGAGACCAGATTAAATAGTAATAGCAGTAGTAGTAATTCCCTAGGCAGTCTGGCCGAACAGCCCCGAGTCCCTAAGGAAGGGCACGGCCGAGACCAGGCTTTCGCACACAGCTCTCAAGGAGTGTATGTTGTGTTGTTGGCGTAGGTGATTGTGTGCAATGCAGTCTTCCATAATGTGCTTAATAGTATGGGGTGCTGTGTTGCATCCTGGACAGGCATCAGCTATGGAGTCATCCAGCCTCTTCTGATAACTCAAGAGGGCTGTATGATGCCCACATCTCAGCCTGTCCAGGTGGACCCTCTCCTCACGAGGGAGATAGGATTCAGAAGAGTGGATATCAGGAGGCCGTGCATGCAGCTGTGTGTTGTCTTTGAGTGACTGATTGGAGCGACGAGTGATTTGCTTCTGGATGCTGGTCTGAGGCGGGCGAGGGGGGAGAGATGGCAGTATTTGTGTATGATATCATGTGCTGGGTGTTGTTTTGATGTTCCTTGGTGTGTGTGGATGCCCTACCATGTAGTGTAGTGGATGGTGTGGGTTTGTGGAGGCTGTGGCGAGAATTTGGGTGCCTCTCATATCTAGATGATCCTTGACTTCTTGACTTTGAGGACTTTGGTTTCTTGGTGTAGGTGGTCTGTGGGTGTAGTAGCTGTGCAGCCTGTGATTATTTTTAGGGCCTTGTTCTGTACGGTCTGCAGAGTATTGTAGTGTGTTTTAGTGGCTTAAAAATCCAAGCAGGACTTGCATAATTCATCAATGAACGTATATATTGTTTGTATACTGTGGTGAAGGTTTCTTTGTTGTGTGCAAATGTTGTATGGGGAAGTGACTTCAAGGTGTTGAGTCTTGGTGTTAATTTATCTTTAATGTCTGTGTTGTTTAAATGACATTGGTGTATTGTATGTTACACCAAGGATTTTGTATGTGTGTGTGTGTGTGTGTGTGTGTGTGTGTGTGTGTGTGTGTGTGTGTGTGGTAGGGGAGTGTTGTTTATGGTGAGGTGTGGAATGTGACTAAGTTCTGCTGTCCAGTTTGTGAGAAGGGTCACTGTAGATTTGGCTGGGGCTATTTTGAGCCTGTTTGTGGTCAACCATTCGTGTAGTGTGTTGAGGTAAGGTTGGAGGATGTGTGCGGCTGTGTTTGCATTTTGGTGTGTACAGTCACGCGTACTAATTTCTGCTCAGGGGTTACCCCTTCCTTCCCCCCTCTACCCTGGACAGAGGGAAGGGGGGAATCGCGAACAAGTCTACCCTGCCTTCTGCCCCCAACTCCCCCACCCTCCACCTCCACCTGCCAGTTACTGATTAGACGCAAATTTTCTCATGTCCTGTAAACATGACTAAACTGTCGTCGCACACGCTTTCAACGACCAAGATTTGGACTATATTTTTAGAATAAATTATTACCGTATTGAACTGCATTCTCAGATTGAAAATATTCACCATCATTGTAATCCAGTGTCGTCCGCTGCACAATTCTGGGTTCCAGTGCTTACCTTTTCACTTCCCCCAGCTGTCTCTCTCTCTCTCTCTCTCTCTCTCTCTGAATTTACTTTTCCCACTCACCATTTCTTTTTAAATTTATATAACTTTCTCTTTGCTTCTCTCCCCCTCTCCCCCTTCTCTCTCGTTCTTTGTCTTAAGTGTTCCCTGCCTCTCACCCCTCCCCTCCCCTCACCTTAGGCCTGATCAGCAGTCAGTTATACCGTCTCCGCTCCTTCGTATATCGTGTGCAGGCAACATTTATCACACACACTTAGGTCAGATGTATGGAAAGCTAATTTTTTTTTTATTTATAATTGTATTTCTCATTATGTGCCAGGTTCAAATAGAGAACACCAGACCAATATTCGTAATTTTTATTAGAGTGACCGTTCCACTTCACATAGCTGGGTAGCTGGGCTTATAAACTGCACACACACACACACACACACACGGCCATCGTTCTTCTCCTAGATCTATCAACAGTGGTGTTCCTCAGGGCTCTGTCCTATCACCAACTCTATCTTTTATTCATCAGTTATCTAAGCTGTACATCTAACCCTATCCACTCGTACGCTGATGATTCCACCCTGCACCTTTCCATTCGGTTTCTGCAACGTCCATCTCAGCAGTTACTGAAACAAACAAGGGATGAGGCTATGGCACACCTAATGTCTGACTTGGCTCGTATCTCTGACTTGGGCAAAAATAATCTTGTTGTTTTTAATGCATCAAAGACTCAGTTTTTACACCTATCAACCCACCAAAATCTTCCACAGGAGTACCCAATAATGTTTAATAATATCCAGCTCAATCCTGCGTCATCCTTGAACATGCTTGGAGTTTTGTTCACTCGGAACTTATCTTGGAAAGATCATATTGCATCTCTTGTAAAATCTTCTTCCAAGAGATTAGGTGTGCTAAGCCGACTTCGTGCCTTCTTTACCACTGCACAGTTGCTGACTTTATACACGGGTTTTATTCGCCCCTGTGTAGTGTTAAACTCTCATGTGTGGGGAGGCTCCCCACATACAGCTCTTCTCAATAGCGTTGAGTCGAAGGCTTTTCGTCTCATCAATTCTCCTCCTCTTACTGGCTCCCTTCAACCTCTGTCGCTTCGCGCACTGTTTCCTCTTTATCTCTTTTCAATCGGTACTTCAATGGTCACTACTCCTCTGAGCTATCTGCTTGCTTCCCTCCACCTCTACGACGAGTGAGTAGCACCCGTATAGCAACAAACTCTCATCTCTTTTCTGTCCAACTCCCTAATGCAAGAGTTAACCGTTACTCCCAGTCCATCATTTATGCATTAGGTCAACTCTGGAACTGTCTCCCTCTGTTTGTATTTCCTGCTTCCAATGATCTCTAGCCTTTCAAACGCAGTGTCCAGGCATCTCGAAATGAACGGATCTTGAATTTGGCTCTATTTTGTATTGTTTTTTTTTTTTTTCTTGGACGGAACTGTTATTGCGGGCTCAGGCTTTCGTTCCTTCTTCCTCTTATTAAAAAAAAAAAAAAAAGGCGGGTAGGAGTTGAGATAAAGTAAAGTGCAGCGACCTGGGACTCTTACCACAGGTGTACCGAGTTAACACTTTTACCATTTTCAGTATGATTCATTATTCTTCTTTCCCTCTTTACTTTCTTTCCGTCTCTATTATTTCACGTTTTGTTTTATTCCAGTCCTTTTTATCTTTTCCTTTCTCAATTTCCTTAATGGTTTTCTCTTTCCTCATATTTACTGAATGTTTTCCCTTATTTTTTTCTCCATTGTCTTTGTTTTCTGTTTCTTTTTTTGTATTATTTCCCCTATTCGTTTTTTTTTTTTTATCTTACCTTATTTTGTTTCTTCCTACCTTCGTCTCTCATATTTTTTTTTCTTCTTCACTAGATTACAGCAGCAAACTACAAGAGAAGTAGGAGCCAAGGTGAAGTAAGGTGGAGCGGCCTGAGATTCTAACAAAGGTGCCTCGAGTTCTGCCCTGCCTCACTTTGTGGCGGCTCCTTTTTATGTTTTTTTTTTTTTTTAAATCCCTTTTCTTCATTTATTCCCTCTCTCACTCTTCCATTTTGCTTTTATTCACCCTTTTTTCTTATTCGTCCTATTGCAATGTTTTTCCTTCTTTCCGTCTTCGTTCTTAATATATTCCTTTTTTTCTTTACATCCTGTTTTAACTATTTTCTTATTAATTTTCTTATTTCTACCATTCTTTTTCACTTCATTTTAATTATGTTTTTTCCAGGTTTGCATATCTTTTTCATTTCTTCTCTTTCATTATAATATTTTTTTTCTTCTGTCTTCTATTTCCATTTTTTTTATACTGCCCATTTGCGTATTCTGTTAGGTGCTTTTCCTGTGCCAGTTCTTTCTTTTCTTATTATTTCTGTCTTTTGTTTTTTCCTTTTCTTACTTTCTCTTTCATCCTCATTTTCATCTTCACTATATTACAGTCTCAAAAGCTACTAGAAAGGAAGGAAGCGAGGTGAAGTAAGAATATTAGCATCAATATTGTACTACTGTGCATCACCACCACGACCCCCGTCATCACTACCATCACCACCACCAACCTTAAAGTTATCATTATTAAGATCAAAACTAACCAACATCACCATCATCACAACCACGATCGACATTACCAACACAGTCATCATCGTTTCTTCCAACACCATCATCACAACCACCATCAACATTACCACCACACTCATCATCGTTTCTTCCAACACCATCATCACAACCACCATCAACATTACCACCACAGTCATCATCGTTTCTTCCACCATCATCATCACAACCACCATCAACATTACCACCACAGTCATCATCGTTACTTCCAACACCATCATCACAACCACCATCAACATTACCACCACAGTCATCATCGTTTCTTCCACCATCATCATCACAACCACCATCAACATTACCACCACAGTCATCATCGTTACTTCCAACACCATCATCAGCTTCACACACGTTGGCCCTGTATCAAAGCATCACCCGCTACAAGGGAGGCAGGAGGTGATGAGAATTAACGTGGAGCGGCCGAGACTCCGCTACTAGTGCAGAGTTCAAATCTTCACCATTGGTCCTCTACCTCCTTTATCTTTTTTATTTTTTTTTTAGCTCTTCCTTCTCCTCTTCCTTCTCTCTTATTTACATTCATTCTTGATCCTTTGCTTTCTACTGTCTTGCTCCATTTCTTTGTTTTTACCTCATGGTCTTTCTTACTCTCGTTCTGAACCTTTTTTCTTCGTTTCCTTTTCTTTGTCCTTTTGTTTTTTTGCTTTTCGTTCTCTTTCTTCCCTATTTCATTCTTTCGTCTCACACCTTTTGCCTTTCTTCTTCTCTCCTTTCTTATCCACTGTCATTAAGCATCAGAATGTACACACACTGAAATATCAGGTACACCTGGGAACGATGAGCTTTGGAATGATTCGGGTAAGTGAAACAGCTTTCATCTGGTAATGCTGGAAAATAATGCTATCAGAATTGACCTACGTCTCAAGCACCATAAACATGTTTTTCCTCCTCCTGTTCCTCCTCCTCATCATCATCACCATTATCATCATCAATTATTATCATCATCATTATCGTCGTCATCATCATCGTTATATCAAAGCCCCAGCTATTCTGCATTCTCACAAGCTATAACACAGGTAGGAGGCGAGGTGACGTAAGGTGGAGTAGCCTGGGACTCTGGCAGGTGTACTGAGTTAACACCTTTACCAGTTAGACATCAGTTTTCCAATTCTTGTTTCGTTCTTTTACAACCTTCTTCTTTTCTCATTTTCCTTGCTACTTTCCCCTATTGTCCTATCTTCTTTGACCATCTTATTTTTTCTTATTTCCTTTTCTTATTTTTATGCCATCTCCCCCTTCCTTTTTTCCTTTATTATTTTGCTTCTCCTTCCTTTTGTTTCTCTCTCCTTTCTTTTTTCACTGTATTACAGCAACAAACTACAAGAGAAATAGTAGCCAAGGTAAGGTAAGATGGAGCGGCCTCAGATTCTAACAAAGATATCTCGAGGTCCACCCCGGCCATCTCTTTTACTAGCTCCTCTCTCTCTCTCTCTCTCTCTCTCTCTCTCTCTCTCTCTCTCATTCTCCGTTTATTTTCCTTTTATTTCTTATTCTTCTTATGTCCTGCCTTGTCGTTCCTTCTTTCTTTCTCCCTTTTTAATAATTCTTTCTCCTTTCTATCTTTTGAACTTTTTTCTTATTCATTTTCTCCTTTCTCCAGGTTTTTTTCTTTTTCATTTTTTCCTTAATTTTTTCCATGTGATATTACATCATCACAATCTATAAGGAGCTAGGATGCGAGATGAATTGTTATTATTGCCATCACCAGCATCACCATCATCGTCATCGTCATCATCATCATCATCATACAGAAAATACTCATGATCACCGTTAGAACTAATATAAATCACCATCATCACTATCACCACCATCATCACCTTAATTACTTCAGATAAAAGCCAATTATATATTACTGCATCACGAGCTACAAGAGAGGCTGGACACGAGATACAGTAAGGTGTAGAGGCCTGGGACTCTACTGCAGGTGTACCGAGTTCTACCCCACCATGTCAGTCTCCCTTTCTTTCCTCCCTTCCCTTCTCTTTCTACTCTTTCTTGCTTTGTTCTTTTTTTTTTTTTTTTCTATTCCGAATTTCTTATTTTCCTTCCGTCCGTTTCTCCTATATTTCTACCTCCCTTTATCTCTTCATCTTTCTTTCTCCACAGTATTACATCGTCATAAGCTACAGGAGAGTTCGACGATAAGATGAAGTAAAGTGGAGCGGTCTGAGACATTTGCCTATTACAGGTGTACCCAGTTAACACACTTTCACTATTTATTCCTAATTTATCTTGTTTTGTCTTTTCCTTCTTGTCTTCTTCGCATCACGCTATGGATCATTTTCGTCCTCCTTCCCTACTTCTTTCTTTATCAAAAATTTCTTTCTCCTGATTCCTTTCTTCTTTGTCATATCTTTTTTACCTTTTTGTCTTCTCCACTTCATTTGTTGTGTCTTCCACCTTGATTTCTTTGTGTTTTCCTTTTCGTCTTTTTTTTTTCCCTTCTTCTTTCACGAGAGTAAAGCAGCGTAACAAAAAGAGAAATAGGAGCCAAGGTGAAGCAAGGTGGAGTGACCTGAGATGCGAACAAAGGTGTCTCGAGTTCCATTTCTCTGACTACGTTGATCTCTCTCTCTCTCTCTCTCTCTCTCTCTGCCCATGAGCATCACCTACATGGACAATTGTGTATACGTTTATATAGCATTACAATCTTAACAGAGGTAGGAGACAAGGTGGAGTAATGTGGAGCGGCCTGGGACTGCTGTGTGTATAATGAGTTCTATCCTCAATCTGCTTCCTGTCCCCATTTCTTTATTTCCTTCTCCTCTTTATGCTTCTTTCTCGCTTTCTTCATTTTCCTCCTCTCTCATTCTTCTTTGTCATTTTCGTTATCTCTGTCTTTTTCAACAATATTACAGCACCACTGTCTACAAGAGAGGTAGAAGTCATGATGTTAGGTGGAGCGGCCTGGGACTCGACTACAGGTGTACCAAGTTCAAACCTTCACCCTGTCATTAATGTTCCTCCTTTTCTCCTCTCCTTTCCTTTAACTTCTGCTTCTTTTTTTTTTAAGATTCTTTAACGTTCATTACTTTACATTTTTTTTTTCATTTTTGCTAGTCTCTCTCTCTCCTTCTTTCTCCTTTCTTTACTGCAACATTGGAAGTTGCAAGAGATAGTAACAGGGACGGAAATGATGCTCAAAATCGAATGAATCACATCAAAAATCATCAGAAAAGCCAAGGTTTCGTGGGAAAAAGC
This sequence comes from Coenobita brevimanus, assembly GCF_032717465.1. Lineage (NCBI taxonomy): Eukaryota > Metazoa > Arthropoda > Malacostraca > Decapoda > Coenobitidae > Coenobita > Coenobita brevimanus. The sequence goes on along the minus strand of NC_137018.1, from coordinate 17,916,840 downwards.
ATTATGGGCTGAAAACCGATATTTACCTATTAGTGTCCTTTTTTTATTTTCATTTATGTCTTTATTTTCTGAGTCCGCTCTCACCTTATCTTATCTTTTTTTTTATTTAATATTTTATTTACTTTTGTCCTTACTCACATATTATTTGTTTTTTCTTGTTCTTTCATGTCCTATATTAACTCTGTTTTTCCTTCTTTTTCATTTCCTTTTCCTTTTTATTTCTTTCTATTTCTTTGTCTTTCATTTCCTATATTTTCGTCTTGGCTTCTTTCCTTTCTCTTTAATTCCTTACTTTCTCGCTTTAATACCTACACTTCTCTCTTCTTCATTCTTTCTCGTCAACATAACATCACCATAAGCAACAGAAGTAAAAGACGAGAAGAAGTAAGGTGCAGCGGCCAGGGACTCGACTACAGGTGTACAGAATAAACACCTTTACCATTTATGTTTCATTTTTCTTCTTTCTTTCTCTACTTCTTTCCTTCCTATTGTTTAATTCCTTGTTTTCCTTCACTAATTCTTTTCATTTTCTTCTCATATTTCTTTCTTTCTCCTTTCTTCCTTTCGTCCTCTCTCTTTCTCTAACCTCTTTCATTTCCTCTCTAATCTCTTTCATTTCCTCCTCTCTCTCTAATCTCTTTCTCCTTTTGAGTCCTTTAGTGTTTTTTCTTTCATTCTTCTTTTCGTTTTTTCCTGTTTCCTTTGAGCTTCTATTCCATCCTTTCAATTTGTCTTTTTCCTTTTACTTTTCGTTTTCCCTTTCAAGTTACTTTTTTTATTTCCTTGGTTTTCTTTTCTCTCGGTTTTTATTTTCTCCTTTCAGGTTTTCTTTTTCTTTCCTTTTCTTTTTGTCTCTTTTCCTAACTAAATTGCTTCAGTAAAACATTGAGAGAAGTAGAAGCCAATTCTGTGCTCCTATTTTGTCCCATTTTTATCGCTTCCTTATCGTTCTCTTATTTTTCTTTTCCGTTTATCGTCTTTATTTCTCGTTCTCCTCTCCTTTTTCCTTCTCCCCCTACTCTATTTATTCATATTTAAAATCATTTCTTGCATTTGTTATTCACCTTCTTTTCGGTCTAGTTTCTCTTTTTTGTCTCCCATTTTGTAACTCTCTTTGTATTCTCTCATTTTCTTATATTGCATTTTCATTAATTTGTTCCCCTAATTTTTTCTGTTTTCTCCATTTCTTGATTTCTCCTTCTTGCTCCTTTCTTCCACTATATTACGACACTCCAAGTCACAGGACAAAGAGGAGACCAGATTAAACAAGGTTAATGTAATCGGTAGTAACTTACATCACCAGGTCCATCGTAATCATCAACATCATCATCGTCATCTATACAGTGTTCATTATACTCATCAGCGTTCAGCTACATCACCATCACCATCACTCCAGTCACCATCATTCTGGACCATATAGTTATTCTTCTCAAAGCTCACCACCAACACCATCATCATCATCGCTGTTAGCTATATTACACTGTAAGTCAAGCCACGACTACATTACAGCATCACAAACTACAATGAGGTAGGAATCAAGACGAAGGTGAAGCGACCTGGGACTCTACTACACGTATACAGAGTTCAGTCCTTCACCTCAAGCTTCGTGTCATTCTCCTTTTCTTTATTTCTCTCTCATTTTCTGCAATATCTTTGATCTTTTCTTAGCGTCTTCCTTTACTTTTTTGTTCATCATTTTCTTCCTTTTTAATTTTACACAGCTACTTTTTTCCCTTTTTTCTCTCTCTCATCAAATATGTGTATTATTTATTTTCCGTTCTTTTTTCGTTTCCAAAGTTTTCTTTAACCCCTACACCGCGGGCATGTTTACCAATGTTTTGCGTGTCCCGTGGGGTTCTTCGGGCTCCAACAGACTCTTGAAAAATATTTGCCAAAAATCAGTTATTAGTCCTAGAATATTAAAATTAAATATGCTTATGGCACATACCTTCAGCTTTCTCCTGGAATGTTTGTTGAGCCTTCTTCCGTTACCGTAGGACTTGTGGAGACCTCTGAAGTTGGGTAACGAAGTCTCCACTTTACACTTCCCGACAACCCGTAATATGATTACCACAGCCAGATATAAACACTATAAACACTACTCTATGATTTTCAATTAGTTTGGGATCCATACTTCAAAAAAAAAAACACTGTGAAAGCAATGGAAATTACGAGCGCGTCTGATCGTCGCACTTGCGCTAGTTCGCTCTTGGTACTCTGTCATTCATTATTCATAAAATCCCTCACACTTTATATTTCTATTACTATATCACACTTATATATATCTGGAGTCTTTCTCCATAAGTTTCCTTCAGTAGTATTAGTATATTGTCACTGAAGTCACTCAATTTTTCATTCAGTAAAATACGTAGAGAGCCACGGATTCACTTTCACTGTTATAACATAAATTATTTGTACTCATATTCTTATATTGCTAATTACTTACATTACTATTTACATTTTCGTTTCTGTTTTCAATATTTACCCTTCTATTTTACTTACACTATGTTATTCACTGTCACTTTCAGTAAGATAAAACTATAATACACTGTTCAATCATATGTACTGAACATCCATTGCTCTCACTTGCTATTCACACATTATTTACACATTATTTCCAAATTATTCTCCTTTCACACTTGCACTGTTAGAACTGCTTCTGCCTGTGGTAATCGAAGAAGCACGTAACACAGAGGGGAACCTGGCACTCATCGCACTGCCAAGAGGTGCGTTTGTGCTCAGGTGTGTGGCGGGTGGTATGTGCACACACCTGACACCTGCAAATCGCAGCCTTCCTTTTCCCTGTGGCAGGCATAAGCTCAAGTCTGTGCCGATCCATATACGCCTCTGCTCAAGTCGGTCGGGAAGGATACTGGATGGCTCCTTGGAGTTGCTGCTGTCACCCTACCATATCTTTCCAGCAGCTGCTGGACACAAGTCCTGGCGAACAACCTCAGGGAGAAGGACTTGGGTGGCTTGACCTTCATCTTGTACAGGATGAAGGCGTTCAGCATCGTCATATCTATGAGATGCAGAAAAACTTTCCTGTACCACCTAGTATTCTTCCTGAGGCAGTCAATCTCACCAATCATCATGTCGGACTTGTCCACCAGCCGCATGTTGATATTGTAGTCCAACACAGCATCAGGTTTCATCACAGGTTCGCCTGTCCTACGGTCGACCTTCCCACTGTCTGTCATCTCCCCCTTATGTACGGTGGTGAGCATGTGCACGACCCTCTTGTCATGCCACCGTATTGCCAGCATCTTCTCAGACTTGCGTAGGTGCACGTCTCCTCGCTGCGAGGTTCCTGCCTCTGTGAATTTGGGGAAGTGGGCACAATTACTTTTGACAGTGCTGCAGGAGCCAATGCCGTGCTCAGAAAGGTATTTGGCAAGTTTCGGTGCTGTATTGTAGTTGTCTGTATACAGCACATGATTCCCACCAAAATACTTTTCTAGGAGCACTTTCACTACACAGCCTGAGAAGCCAAGGGGGTGTTTTATCCAGATCGACAGTGCTGGCTGAATAAATGACGACGTCAAGGATGTACCCCGTCTTACAGTTGCACAGTACAAAGAACTTAATTCCAAAGCCATGGCGTTTGCTTGGAATGTACTGAACAAACCGAAGACGTCCTCTGAACAAAACCAAGGATTCGTCAATGACAACCTTCTGAAAGGGGTGGAAGAATGACATAAACTTATCCTTCATTCTGCTCAGAATCTCCCGGATCTTCCAGAGTGGGTCGGTTTGGGAAGGTACATCGTTGTCGGCAAAGTGCAGGTTTCCCATGATGTTCCGGAAGCGATCTCTGGCCATGTACTTATTGAAGGTGGGTGAGGGTAGTAAGGGGTCCATGGACCAGTATTCTTCCAACTCATGCTTCTTGGAGTGTGGCATGAGAAGCATGAGGGCAAAGAACACCTACAGCTCCTGCACTCCCAGCATGGACCACTGTTGCATCTTGGCTGCACCTGTACCACTTGCAGCACGTTGTGATTCATACCTGTTGGTCTCATCACATATGTGCTGCATGACTTCGTCATCTAGGAAGGCCAAAAGGTAGTTCACACACTCAGCACTTTCATCAATAGTGAAGGCAGGCTGAACTCCTGAGGAGCCCTCAACAAATACTAAATTTTCTGGCACAAAATCTGACCCTTCCGTCCACGCGAAGACGTCCAGGATTCCCTGTTGTGGCGGTGTAGGGCGGGTGGTGGTGGTGGTGGTGGAGGTTGGCTGTGAGGCAGATTTATCTCGTTCAAGGTCACTCGCACTGACCCTGGGTTGCCGTACAGCACTAGCAGCCCTTACCCTACTAACAACACTACTTTTCACATTCCTTGATTTACCTCTTCCTCTATGGCCTGCCTTTACTGTTGATGCTGGTGGTGACTCCAACGACGAAGACTCCGGAGATAACTCAGCCGACGATGAGGAAGAAATGAGTGAAGTGGGGCTTGGGGAACGGGGAGGTGAATGCACTCGGGACACATGGAGGGCTGGGTCATGCGGGGGCATTGTTCTGGGGCTAACACGCCGCCTTTTCACTCCCTTCCCAAATTCCTTGCCTTGCTGCACTAACGGCTCCTTTCCCTTGGAGCTAGAGACTACTTCCGACACTGAAGCACTCATTGTAGCAGTTTCTGGCACGATAACCTCACCCGGCTCATCACACGATTCACCCGAATCGTCAAAATCACTGTCCATCATCACCATGGACATTTCTTCAAGTTCACGTGCCACTGCAGAGTCACTAAGGCCTTTCCTGCTTCCCTCACTACTTTTCTTAGGGGTAGAGGTCACGGGGCCCTTTACAATGGGCGCAGAAGCGGCAGGAATGGCCGGGCGCGAGTGCGACATGGTTTCACTACAGCGGAGGACAAGGAACTAAATGCCGCGGCTTATCTGAGAAGGGAAGGGTTGACAATGACACTGAGGCTGACCGCTGCTAACTTTCATGCTAATTTTTTATAGGTAGAAAATCTCAGCAATACATAAAGAAATAGGTAGTTCCAGGTGAATGTAAATGTCACTTAGGCTTCTCCCTTCCTTTCTGATATATATTTTTATTACAGACATCGATTACAAGGCATAATTCAAAGGGGAAATTACCATGGTAATGTAGCGAATGAATGCACGTGAGGTGTTGTCAGGTGATAATTAGCCAATTCCTGGTGTATAACACTATCACTTACCTGATTTTTTTTTGGTATATATTATTTTGTATAAGTATAGGGCATAGGGCTTATTTCAATGGATGAAATCTGTGGAAAAATCCGGGGGAAATTTGTGTAGCGCAGCGCGGCGTGGGAGGTGAGAGGACAGGGTAATGGAGGGCAGGTAGGGAGGGGAGTCATGAAGGGGGTAAAATTGCTAAAATGTCAACAATGGATGGGAGTACAGATGAGATTTGGAGTGCAGACTAGTGTTGGACATTGGCAGTACTGATAGATGATACAAGCCACCACTTGAGAGCCCGGGATAATTCAAAATAACACAGAATCACAAAAGTGACGCCCCGCGGTATGATCCATTGTGGCCGAGCGTCATGAAAGTGACGCCCCGCGGTTAAGGGGTTAACGTTCCTTTCGCCTCATTTGTCCATTACTTTCTCCTTTTACTGCCACTCCTCTTCCCTTCCGTTTATTTCCTTCATCAAATCACGGCATCACAAGCTACAAGGCAGGTAGGAGTCAAGATGAAAGTGGAGCGACTTGGGACCCTTACTACAGGTGTACTGAGTTAACATCGTTAAGATTAATGTTTCATTTTTCTTTCTCGCTTTACTTTCTCTCCTTTTCCATTATGTCATGTTTGTTTCATTTTAGTCCTTTTCCTTTTTTTTCTGTCTAATTTTCCTCAGCACTTTTCCATCTATTATTTTCTCATTTTTCCCACATTCTTTTCTTCTTTGCCTATGTTTTTCTATTTCTCTTTTTTTATTACCTCTCACTCTTCCTTTTTAATTTTATCTCGTTTTGTTTCTCCTCCTTTCCTCTCCTTTCTTTCTTCACTACATTACAGCAACAAACTATAACAGAAGTAGGAGCCAAAGTGAAGTAAGGTGGAGCGACCTGAGATTCTAACACAGGTGTCTCGAGTTCCACCAGGGACTCTATTTTGCGGCTCCTTTTTATTTTTCTTTCTCATATCCCTTTTCTTTCTTTCTGTCTCTCTCATAAAATTTCTGATGTTTCTTCTTTTATTTCTTACTCGTCTTTCTTCCTGTTGCCTTGTCTTCCATTTTTTCTTTCTCCTTGCTTAATATTATTTCTTTCTCATTCCTATCTTTTTTAAATTTTCTTTCTTATTCATTTTCTCCATTCTCCCCCATTTTCTCCTTTCTTTTCCGTCCATTTTCTTTGAATCCATTTGATTTTCTCCATATGATATTACTCCATTACAATCTATAAAGAGTTAGGATGTGATATAAACTGTTATTATTACCATCATCATCATCATCATTATCATTATCATCATCACACAGAAAATCCTCATTATCGTAAGAATTAGTCCATATCACCAACATCACTATCACCGCCATCACCACGTTTAGCTACTACAGATAAAAGCCACATCTATTTTACAGCATGACAAGCTACAAGAGGGGCAGGAGGCTAGACTGTAGCACCAGTCGAGAAGGGCAGTACTCCCGAGGTGGATGGAAAGCTGATGACAGGGAGTGCTGGAGCTCCCGTTTCATCAGCCCTCAGGACTAGTTCCTGACCATCCCCCTTTGCTGAACTTTTTCAGTGTCTCAGTTACACAGAGAGTAGGCCAGCATGCTCTCCAGCACAAATTTCTCTATCTATCTTCACCAAACTACATGCACAGTACACACTACACTTCCTATTCAAAATTAACCAAAAATGGCGTCGATTCACCCAGCCTCGGAGTCCCCAGGGGGGGGGACCATAAATGCTCCCGCCATCTGCCCCTCTCCCGGTGACGACTCGAGGTGCCTGGAACCACTGTCTGACTCTCTTCTTCTTCATTTCTGCAACATTCGCGGCCTTTCATCTAACTTTCGCTCTGTTGAGCACCACCTCTCCTCCTCTAAACCTCACCTTCTTTTTCTAACGGAGACTCAGCTGTCTGAGGCAACTGACAGCAAACCCTTTTCTGTATCCTCCTACTTTCTCTATACTCATTTCAAAGCCAAAGGTGGCTGTTGTGTATACATACGCAACGACTTATCTTGCTCTCGTGTTCCTGAACTTGATTCTTCTGAATTCTCCACTCTCTGGCTTCGGCTTTCCTGTCATTCTCTGACTAAATATATCTGTGCTGTTTACTTATCCCCTAATTCTACTGACTATCAAAAATTATTCGACTATCTTACTTCTACGATGGAACACATTCTGTCCATTTCTCCTTTCTCTGAAATCTCCATTCTTGGAGATTTCAATGTTCACCACCACCTTTGGCTCATTCTTGGAGATTTCAGTGTTCACCACCACCTTTGGCTCTCCTCTCCTTTCACAGATCCACCTGGTGAACAAGCCTACATCTTTTCTATCCTTAATGACCTAGAGCAGCTTCTACAGCACCCTACCCGTATCCCTGACCGCCTTGGAGAGAGCTCCAACATACTTGACCTCTTCCTCACAACTAATCCTTCTGCTTACTCTGTTAATCTTTTCTCTCCGTTGGGCTCCTCCGATCACAACCTTATTACCTTAACCTGTCCTATCACTCCAGTACGGCCTGCGGACCCTCCAGGGAAACGTCGTCTCTGGCATTTTGGAGCTGCGGACTGGGAGGCCCTCAGGCAGTACTTCTTTGATTTTCCCTGGAATGATTATTGCTTCCATGGCCGTGAGCCATCTGAGTGTGCCTTGCGCATTACGGAGGTTATTCTCTCGGGCATGGAAGCATACATTCCTTTCTCATATCCTTTGACTAACGCAAGAAAGCCTTGGTTTAATCACGCTTGTTCTAATGCTGTCCGCAACAAGGAGAAGGCCTACAAAAGGTACCGGAGCCAACCCACCCCTGAATCACATAATCTTTACGTTTCTGCCCGGAATCGTGCTAAGTCTGTTCTTCGCTCTACTAAAAATAATTTCATCCATACTAAATGCTCTCAACTCTCCAACTCGAATTCTTCTCGCTCCTTCTGGCACCTTGCCAAAAATCTTTCTAACAACTTTACCTCATCATCCTTCCCTCCTCTTTTCTACTCTGATGGTTCTGTAGCTATTTCTTCTACTGATAAAGCAGATCTCTTCGCACAGACTTTCTCCTCCAATTCCACCTTAGACGATTCCGGTGCTGTTCCTCCATCACTTCCCCCCTCTGACTTCCTCATGGCTGACATTAAAATGTCTTCAGTTGATGTATTTTCTGCCATTACTGGCCTCAGTACTAACAAGGCATATGGGCCTGATGGGGTCCCTCCTGTTGTTCTCAAAAACTGTGCTTCTGTGCTTACACCCTGCCTAGGCAAACTATTTCGCCTTTGTCTGTCAACTTGTACCTTTCCTTCTTGCTGGAAGTTTGCTCTCATTCAGCCAGTCCCAAAGAAGGGTGACCACTCCCAACCCTCCAACTATCGTCGAATTGCTTTAACGTCCTGTATTTCAAAAGTTTTCGAGTCAATTCTTAATAAAAAAATTTTAAGGCATCTTTCCTATCACAACCTTCTTTCCGATCGTCAGTATGGGTTCCGTCAGGGACGCTCCACTGGCGATCTTCTCACCTACCTTTCAGACTCCTGGTCATCCTCCTTTCGGGACTTTGGCGAAAGCTTTGCCATTGCACTTGACATCTCAAAGGCTTTCGATCGAGTCTGGCATAAATCTTTAATTTCCAAACTGCCCTCCTACGGTTTCTATCCTTCTATCTGTGCCTTCATCGCTAGCTTCCTTTCTGGTCGTTCTATGGCCGCTGTCGTAGACGGCCATCGTTCTTCTCCTAGATCTATCAACAGTGGTGTTCCTCAGGGCTCTGTCCTATCACCAACTCTCTTCCTTTTATTCATCAATGATCTTCTAAGCTGTACATCTAACCCTATCCACTCATACGCTGATGACTCCACCCTTCACCTTTCCATTCGGTTCCCGCAACGCCCATCTCAACAGTTACTTCAAGAAACAAGGGATGAGGCTATGACACACCTAATGTCTGACTTGGCTCATATCTCTGACTGGGGTAAAAATAATATGGTTGTCTTTAATGCATCTAAGACTCAGTTCTTACACCTATCAACCCGACAAAATCTTCCACAGGTATACCCACTAATGTTTAATAATATTCAGATTAATCCTGCATCATCCTTGAACATGCTTGGGGTTTCATTTACTCGGGACTTATCTTGGAAAGATCATATTACATCTCTTGTAAAATCTGCTTCCAAGAGATTGGGTGTGCTAAGCCGACTCCGCTCTTTCTTTACCCCTGCACAATTGTTGACTCTATACAGGGGTTTTATCCGCCCCTGTTTGGAGTACAACTCTCATGTGTGGGGAGGCTCCCCACATACAGCTCTTCTCAATAGGGTGGAGTCAAAGGCTTTTCATCTCATTAACTCTCCTCCTCTTACTGACTCCCTTCAACCTCTGTCTCTTCGCTTACTGGTGCATCTTTATCTCTTTTCTATCGCTACTTTAGTGGTCACTGCTCCTCTGAACTGTCTGCTTGCATTCCTCCACCTCTACGACGGGCGCGTAGCACCCGTCTGGCATCAAACTCTCATCCCTTTTCTGTCCAACTCTCTAATGCAAGAGTTAACCGTTACTCCCAGTCTTTCATTTATGCAACAGGTCAGCTCTGGAACTGTCTCCCTCTGTCTGTATTTCCTCCTGCCTATGATCTCCAGTCTTTCAAACGTAGTGTGTCCAGGCATCTCAAAATGATCGGATCTTGAATTTGGCTCTCTATTGTATTTTGTTTTTCTCTTGGAGGGAACTGTTACTGCGGGCTCATGGCCTTTGGTTCCTTCTTCCTCGCATGAAAAAAAAAAAAAAAAAAAAAAAAAAAAAAAAAAAAGATGAAGTAAAGTGGAGCGGCCTGGGTCTGTACCAAGTTCGACCCAATATCGTCACTGTCTCCTATTCTTTCCTTCTTTCTCCTTCTCTTTATACTCTGTCTTGCTTTGCTTTTGTTTTTTTTCCCTCCATTCAGTATTTATAGTTTCCTTCCGTCCATCTCTCACCTTATATTTCTTTCTCCCGTTATCTTTCCATCGTTCTTTCTCCACAATTTTACATCGTCACAAACTACAGAAGAGGTCGACGAAAAGATAAAGTAAGGTGGAGCGGTCTGAGTCTTTACTACAGGTGTACCGAGTTAACACCTTTGCCACTGATTCCTCATTAACTTAGTTATTATCATCAAAGCTCTACTAAGCCACCATCAGCATCACCACCACCATCACCATTAACAATTTTACATCAAATTCATCAATATGATAACCATCACAATCTCCAAGACAAGTAGTAGACAAGATGAATTAAGGTGGAGTGCCCTGGGACTTTATTACAGGTGCACCGAGTTCTGCCCTTATCTATTGTGTCTCCTTTTCTTTCTTTCTCCTTCTTTCATATTTTTATATATTCCTCAGTTTCTTTCTTTCCGTCTTTATCTCTTTCTATATTTTGTCTTTCTTTCTTTCTCCAGCTTCTTCATTAAGAGATACTTAGCAGGTTGGAGGCGAAATAAATAGATTATGTAGGATGGAGCAGCCTGTGTCTTTATTACAGGTGTATCGAGTTAACATCTTCACTATTTATTCCTATTTTCCTTGTTTCTCATTTTCTTATTGTCTTCTTTGTACCACGCTATGGATCATCCTAATCCTCCTTCCCTACTTCTTTCTTTATCAAAAATTTCATTCTCTCGATTCCTTTCTTCCTTGTCACACCTTTGTTACCTTTTTGTCTTCACTTTCTTTGTTCTGTCTTCCACTTTTATTTCTTTGTCTTTTGCTTTTTTCTTTATTTTCTTTCTTTCTCCCTACCTCCTTCACTAGAGTACAGCGGCGTAACAAAAAGAGAAGAAGGAGCCAAGGTGAAGTGAGGTGGAGTGACCTGAGGTGCGAACAAAGGTGTCTCGAGTTCCATTTCTTTGACTACGTTGATTCTCTCTCTCTCTCTCTCTCTCTCTCTCTCTCTCTCCATCTCTCTCCTAGCATCACCTACATACACCATTGTGTATACATTTATATAGCATTGCAATTATAACAGAGGTAGGAGACCAAGACAAGATGGAGTAATGTGGAGCGGCCTGGGACTGCTGTGTGTGTATTGAGTTCTATCCTCAATCTGCTTCCTGACCCCTTTTCTCTATTTCCTTCTCCTCTTTATACTCCTTTCTGTCTTTCTTTTTTTTTTCCTCCTGCCCCTCTCATTCTTCTTTGTCTTTCCTTTTCTCTCTGTCTCCCTCCACAATATTTCAATATCACTGTCTACAAGAGAGGTAGGAAGAGACACGATGTAAGGTGGAGCGGCCTGGGACTCTACTGCAGGTGTACCGAGTTCAAACCTTCACCCTTTCCTCGAGGCCTCTCCTTTTCTATTCTTTTTCTTCACCCTTTACCTTATTTTGAGGTCTCTTTAGCTTTCTTTTTATTATCTTTAATTTTCTCTTCATTTTTCTAGTCTTCGTTTCTTTTTTTTTTTTTTTTTTTTCCCGTACTGCAATATTGGAAGTTACAAAAGATAGCAATATATATGAAGTAAGATTGTCATCATCGCTGTTGCTCTACATCCTTTTCATCATCATCATCATTATCATCATCATCATCATTGCCTCAGTAGTCACCGTCATCATAAACAGTATAATTTTCATTACAGTAAAAGAAATGTAAATCACCATTACCACCACCATGATTATCACCACCACCTCCAACACCATCATCATCACCATCATCCATAGGTTTAACATCATTATTTGAGACACTAGCATAGCTACATCACTGTCATCACCATTACCAACACCATTATCATCACTATCACCAGCAACACCATTAGCGACATAAGATCAAATCCACATCTATATTACTACATCACAAGCTACAAGAGAGGTAGGAGGCGAGGTGAAGTAAGGTGGAGCGGCCTGGGACTGTACAACAGGTGTACCGAGTTAACACCTTCACCCATACTTCGTAGAGCTTCATGTTCGCTTATTTACTCGTTTTAGTTGTATTTCTTTCTTGTACTTTCTTTCTCATTGTATTTCTATTTTTTTTTTTTTTTTTTTTTGTCCTTTGAATCTCCTTTTCTTTCTTTTGCTTCTTTCGCTTCTCTTCCTTTACTAAATTACAGCACTGAAGCAACGATGAATTATGGAGACATGGTGAAGTAAGGTGGAGCAGACTGAGATTCTAACAAAGGTGTCTCGAGTTTGACCTGGAAATCTAAGCTGCTCTTTTTTTTCTCTCTCTCATTTCCTTTTTCTCTTTAATTTCTTTTTTCTTTTTTTCTCTGTCATTCATTTTCCTTCTATTTCTGCCTTTATATCTTGTCTTTCCTTTCTTTCTCTTTTACGTATTATTTTAGTTTCGTTTTTAATTCTCTGTTCCTATCTACTGTTTCTCTTTCATATTGTCATTTGTTTAACAATATGATTTTTCCCCAATTCGTTTACATTTTCTTTTAATTCCCGCGTTTTCTTTATTTATGTCATGTCATGCCCTTCCTTCCCACTGTCTTTATGTTTTCCTTTCAGTTTTTCTTTATTTCTTTCATTAATTTCACCATCACAAGCTAAAAGATAGGTAGCAAGATGAAGTCAGGATTTCCTCTGTACCATCCTACATTGATATCCAATTATTTTTATAGTTTATTCGTTTATTACATTGTCATATAATTCCCGTGTAATCAGATAATGCAATCTGTATAATATTGTCTATTGTTTCAGGTAAGGAGTTGTGCAGTACCTGTCTGGTCTACCTGTGTGAGTACCAACTTTATCCAGTCTAATTTTGTCTCATCAAAAAGCTGGTTGGTCAGTTCAATTAATTTTTTCATGCTATCACCGTCACTACTCGTAATATCATCACCACCACCGACATCATCATCATCAATATCACTACAATCACCAGTAGCTATATTAAGTAAAAGGTACCACTTACTGCATCACAAGCTAGAAAAGAGGTAGGGTCCGAGCTAAGTAACGCCATTTTTAACAGTAGTAACTTATATAACCATCATCATCATCATCATCATCATCATCATCACCACCATCATCTCCATCATCATCATCATCATCACTGCCAGCATCATAATCAGCCACACGCACTTAGGTACTATAATACAACATCACAAGCTACAAGAGAGGTAGGAGCTAAGATGAAGGAAGGTGGAGCGGCCTGGGACTCTACTACAGGTGTGCTGAGTTAACTCCTTTATCATTTCAACTCATTCTTCTTCTTTACCCTTTCTTTCCTTCCAACACACTCATTTCACTTATTTACATTCTGTTCTTTTTCCTTTTTTTTCTTATTTTCCCTTCTTTTCCCTTTCTTGCTTTCTTTGTACTTTCTTTTTCAGTTTTTTCTCCTTTCTTTTTCCCTTGTTTTTCTTAATCATCTCCCCGCTGAGGGGGGTCACCTTGACGTGGTGGCGGGGCTTGAAGCGTGGCTGGCAGTGCCACCTACTTTGGAGGCATGCCTACCTTTGTAGGGTTCGGCATTTGTCAGTGTCGTGGACCAAGCACCCCCTACATCACTGATGGAGGGGGCCTGCTGGTGATGCTAGTCCCTGCTCACTTGCCATCTAGGGCGGGACTGTTGCCTCCCCACATGTTTGCCGTGCTTGGCGTCCCGTAATGCTGGAAGACTGGAGTCCTGGAGGTTGAGCAATGCTGCACGGTGTGCTCTGCAGCTAGCAATACGCCTCTTTGGTCCCTTATTCTGGCTAGACGGGCGGCCTGGTTGGGCCCAACCAGATCAATCGGCTGGTCATGCGTTGGCTAGGGTCAAGTGGGCACTGGGGGGCCCGGTGGCTCCTATCGTCCTGGAGTCACCCTTGTCTAGGCCCCCGGGTGGTTACCTGTGTATACTCTCCCACTACCTCTGGGGTTGCCAGTGGTGTTGTCCCTGGCATACGACCTCCCCTTGATGGGCTCCATGGTGGGTGGAGGGGTGGGGGAATGAAGTTTTTATTATATCACATGGCACAGTTAAATAAAACTGTTGACGACGATGGATCTGTCCCCGGGCCAATTCTCAGACTATGTACCCCTTATTGCCACTCTGGAGCCTTTTCAGGCCCCTGGGGACTTCCGTCCTCTGCCCCAGCGTTCAACTGGGACTGGGAGGAGGTCTCGTAGGGTTGCTTGGACTCCAAGGTTTGGCCCAGAGGAAGCAGTAAAAGAAAATTTCAAGAAGTATCTAGTGCTGAAAACCTCTGCAGGTGGCTCAGTGCTTGATATGGACATATTTAACCTGTACCGTGCCATTGTGTCTGCCTGTGGCCGTGAACCAGTGATATCCACCCAAGGGGATGGTAGCCTCCTAATTGAGGTTTCCTTCCCAGAAGAGAGGTCACGTCTCCAGACTCTGACCTCCGTTTCCGGTCATAGTGTATCCTGTACACCTCACGGCACTTTTAACCAGTGTAAGGGGGTCATTTACTCCCGGGACCTCCTCCGATACCCTGAATCACAGTTACTAAAAGAACCACGGTCTTATGGTGTTGTAAAGGTTGACCGGGTACAGAAGAAGATTGATGGTGTTCTGACCCCAACTCCGACGCTGTTTCTGATTTTCGAACGTTTTACTTTGCCTGCTTCTGTGAAACTTGTTTGGCTCTCTCTGCCTGTGAAGCCTTATGTTCCGAACCCAAGGCGGTGTTTCCACTGTCAGGGGTACGGACATGTAAGCAAATTTTGTCAGCGTGCACTGGCTGGTCTTCCTGGTGTCTGTATCTCCTGTGGTGAATCGAGTCATATCGGTGATTGTCCAGGACCCCTTAAATGCTATCACTGTGGGGGTCCTCATGCTGTATCCTCAAAAAACTGTCCTTGCTACTGCCTTGAAAAGAAGGTTCTGAGCATTTGCACACGTGAGAAGGTTTCTTTTCCAGAAGCAAAGAGGAGGGCCCAGACTCTCTTCTTTCAGCCTGGAGTTACTTATGCTTCTGCCCTTTCAGGGGCACCTGTACGTCGTACTGTGACCCAGAAGTTGCCACGACCCTTTACAGTGACCACTTTCCCAACTACTGATTTGATGGATATTACCCCTGAAATTACTAGTATATGTGAGAATGTTTCATGCCCACCCACTGCTCCAACTGTTCCTACCTCCACTTCAGAAGCCGATGGTTTGCGCACTTCTGTGGTGGTGGCGGATGTACACGTTGATGTAACTCATCCTGTCTTGGCCAGTATTCACAAGGCTCCTTCTGTACCCAGTAAATGTCACCGTAACTCGTCAGAGTCCTCAGAGCCTGACAACCGGCCACCCAAGGTCTCTGTTGTCGAACCTTGTATTGCCCTCTCTCTTGTTCCCTCTGCCTCAGAGGCTGAGGGGTCTAGCCAGGTGGAAGATGCAGCTGGTGGTTCACCTGTGGTCAAGTCCCCACCTGGAAATGGTGTTGGAGAAACCGTTGGTGCTTTAGTTCTGAAAAGTACAAAGTCATCCTCACAGGGTTCGAATCCCGTTGACACTCTTTCCACTTCTGGGGCTTCTAACAGAGGCACTGGCCGTCCCATATCACCCAAGGCGGCCTCCAAGCCACTTTCCAAGCCGTATGTTACTCCACCTCAGAGGAAGAGTGTTGGAAAATTTTCCTCTTCCTCGTCCTCACGTTTGTCCACGGATGCTCGACATAGGGTGCGGGTTCCTGATGCTGGGCAGTCTCTTCCCAAGGGTCCTCCTAAGCATCATTCCAAACCCGCTCGTATGTCAGGAGGTGTACAGTCCCGCACTTAATCATAATTTTCCCTTTCACTATGGGTTCTATCATCCAGTGGAATTGTCGAGGTTTACATGCCAGCTATGAGGAACTGTGTCATCTAGTTTCTCAATTTACTCCTTTATGCATGTGTATCCAGGAGACCATGGTTGGTGAGGCTGTTCCTCCCGGTCCTTCTGGCTACAATCATTTTATTCTGATCCTGTGCCAAGCCAAGGTCGTCATGGAGGGACTGCTATCTTCCTCTGCCAGGATATTCCATATAGTCATCTGGATCTTTCTGGTCCCCTGCAGGCAGTTGCTGTCCGGATGTTTTTACGTTGGCAGTATACAGTTTGCAGTCTTTATCTTCCTCCCAGCGTTACTGTTGAAAGGGCAGATCTGAAACGCCTTATTCATGGCCTTCCTTCTCCCTTTCTATTACTAGGAGATATGAATGGACACCATCCACTATGGGGTAACAGTGAGGCCAACCCTCGGGGTGTAATGCTGGCCTCTGTAGTGGAACATGAGGAGTTGGGCATTTTAAACTCCAATAAAATGACTTATTTCGATAGCCAGACAGGAACTTTTACTGCCATTGATTTGTCCTTATGTTCAGCTGATGCTGTTTTAGATTTTAACTGGGATGTGTTGCCAGATCTGTATGCCAGCGACCATTTTCCTTTACTCTTAACTGCTGGTGTAGGTGGACCTCAGCCACGTCTTCCTCGCTGGCCTCTGGATAAGGCTGACTGGCCATGTTTCAGGGAATTAAGTTCCATTTCCCTTTCTGTCAATGAATTTGGCTGAGACAGTGTCATATTTCAATAAAGTGTTGCACTCAGCAGCCCGATTATCTATTCCTAAAACGAAGGGTCAGTTTCCTAAAAGTCCGGTTCCTTGGTGGAACTCTCAGTGCAGTTCCACAGTGAGAGCCAAACGAGTCGCCTTCTCTTGACTTCGTCATCACCGTGGGGATCCTCAGTATATGATAACGTATCGGAGGGCACGAGCTCATATGAGGCGGGTTTTAAAGGCGGCCAGGCGTTCATCCTGGAAGAGATATGTTTCCTCCATCAATTCAAGGACTTCCATCACCCAGGTGTGAAACCGGGTAAGGCAAATTTCAGGGAAATTTACTGTTCCATCTCCTCCCGTTTTATCTGCAGCAGGTGGAACTGTTGCTGATCCTTTTGCTGTTGCAGGGCTGCTTGCTGAACATTTTGCCAGTGTGTCACAGAGGAATGCAGATACGCCTTCGGCTTGCCACCGTCGGCGCCTAGAGTTTCGTGGTCTCAGTTTTGCCTCTGCTGGGGGAGAGCCTTACAACGTTCCATTTTCAATTTTTGAACTCCAGACAGTTCTGTCGCAGTGCCATGATTCTTCTCCTGGTTATGATGATATTCCTTATGCCTTTCTACATCACCTGTCTGATGAGTCCCTTTTGTTTTTGCTTTCACTGTATAATAAAATCTGGTGTTCTGGGGAGTTTCCGACTTGTTGGAATGTTGCTGTGGTTATCCCCATCCCCAAACCAGGTAAGGACCACCTACAGGCAACGAATTATCGGCCTATTTCTCTAACGTCATGTATATGTAAAGTTCTGGAAAAGATGGTCAATGTTAGGCTTGTGTGGTTTTTGGTGAGAGGTGACTTATTATCCCCTGCCCAGTATGGTTTTCGAAAAATGTGATCTACCTCTGATGCACTGCTGTCCTTGGAATCTTCTGTTTGTGAGGCTTGCTCCACTAACCAACACCAGGTCACAGTTTTCTTTGATCTGGAGAAGGCATATGGCACTGCTTGGCGTCATGGCATTTTACTTTCCCTTTATGAGTTTGGTCTTCGTGGGCGCTAGCCTATTTTTATCCAACAGTTTTTATCTAACCGTTTTTTATGGGTCAGAGTGGGAGGAGTGCTTTCTAATGCCCGTGAACTAGAAGATGGAGTACCACAAGGGAGTATCCTAAGTGTTACTCTGTTTGCTGTAGCCGTGAACAGTGTAATCAGTGTACTTCCTGACGGTGTACGAGGATTATTATATGTCGATGACCTCTCAATATCCTTCACCGCATCTAGAATATCTCTGATAGAGAGGAAGTTGCAGCTTGCCCATAATAGAATTTCTGACTGGGCAGAGTCTCGCAGTTTCCGATTTTCTTTAATAAAGACAGTTGCTATGCATTTTTGTCGTCTTCGTGGGGTTCACCCTGACCCACACTTGTATCTCTATAGTAGGAGGATATCCTGTGTGGAAGAGACGCGGTTTCTGGGCCTTTTATTTGATAGACGACTAACCTGGGTTTCTCATATTCGCTCTGTTAAGGTGGTTTGTCTTAAAGCTTTGAGTCTTTTGAAGGTTTTAGCTCATACCTCTTGGGGTGCTGACCGTCAGACCCTGCTCCTCTTGCATAGGTCTCTTATTCTTCCTAAACTTGAATATGGATGTGAGGTTTACTCCTCTGCGACAGATGCCCGTCTCCACTTGTTAGATTCTGTGCATCATGCTGGTGTACGTCTAGCAACTGGGGCATTCAGATCATCCCCGATTACAAGTTTGTTAGTAGATGCTGGTGTACTCCCCTTGGATTTGCGATGCCAGTTGCTAATGATGAGGTGTTGGTATCGTCTTCACCGCATTCCAGACTCAGTTTCTTGTGCCATCATCTCCCAGGATTCCCAATCTTCTACTTATGACACCCGTCCTAATCTCCCGAAGCCATTTGGTTACAGGGTCTGGGGTGTTATGCTAGCCCTCTCTGTCCTGAGACTGGCAATTTGTCCACATCGGATCCCTAGGGTGGGTTCTTGGCTACTCCCTCGTGTGACGTTTTGTAGGTCCGTTGTGGAAAAAAAGGACTCGCTTCCCTCTCAGGTGTCCCTCTCTCTCTTTTTAGAACATGCCTCTATTCATGAGGGTTCTGTCCCCGTCTATACTGACGGGTCTAAGACTGATACTGGAGTAGGATTTGGTGTTGTTTTCCCCTCCTTTAGTATGGGCAGTAGCCTTCCTGGCATTACTTCAGTGTATACGGCAGAGCTGACTACAATTTTATATGCTCTTAAAATCATTTTTACTCTCCCCGAATCCGTTTTTGTGATTTATAGTGACTCACGTAGTGCTCTGTCTGCACTGGAGTCTTTTAATGCATCCGATCCATTGATTTTATCAATTTTAGAGTGGCTTTTTCTTCTTGGCCGTCGTGGCCGCCATGTGAACTTCTGTTGGATTCTCGCACATGTAGGTGTGGTAGGCAATGAGAGGGCAGATACTTTAGCTAAAGCTGCGTCTTCTCAACAGCCCCCAACCGACTACCCCCTTCCTGCTTCAGATGTAACACCTTACCTGCGGTACGCAGTTGGTACGTGTTGGCAGAGACACTGGGATGTTGTTTCTCGTAATAAACTGAAAGAAATCTTTCAGAGAGTGATTGTGGCAAGAGCTCTTCCCTCCATGTCTCGGCGATTGGAGGTGGCTCTTGCTAGGCTTTGCATTGGGCATTCTCGGCTTACGCATGGGTTCCTCATGGGTGGTGAGACTCAACCATACTGTGATGACTGCCTTGTTCCCCTTACTGTCCGTCACTTGCTGGTCGAGTGTCCGAGTCTGGGGGACCTGCGTCAGAGATTCCTTCATAGGCATAAGGGGGCAGATGGTGCCTACTGTTTGTCCTCAATGCTCGGTGAAGCCTCTAGCGATTTTAGTGATGTTTTTAGTTTTCTTCAAGAGGCGGGCCTCCTTCCACTTTAATAAGTAATTGATATTTTATAAATTATGCTTTTATTATTTTCAGTGTTTTATTTCTACTAACAAATTTTAACTTTATTTTGAATATGCATTTTTTTATTTAGTTGCACCTTTTACTTTGGTGTCCGGCGGCATATGACCCTGGCAGTTGCGCCGCCAGTTTTTAATTATTTTCAATCAATCAATCAATCTTAATCATCTTCTCTCTCTCTCTCTCTCTCTCTCTCTCTCTCTCTCTCTCTCTCTCTCTCTCTATTAGCATCACCTACGTAGACAATTGTGTATACTCATGTATAGCATTACAGTTATAACAGAGGTAGGAGACAAGATGGAGGAAGGTGGAGCCGCCTGGGACTGCTGTGTGTGTAACAAGTTCTATCCGTAATCTGTTTCCTGTCCCCATTTCTCCATTTCCTTCTTCTCTTTAGAGTTCTTTTCTCGCTTTCTTTATTTTCCTCCTCCCTCTCTCATTTTTCTTTGTCTTTTTCCTTTCCTCTCTGTCTTTCTCCACAATATTACAATATCACTGTCTACAAGAGAGGTAGGAGGAGACATGATGTAAGGTGGAGCGGCCTGGGACTCCACTACAGGTGTACCAAGTTCAAACCTTCATCCTGCCACCAATGCCTCTCCTTTTCTCCTCTCCTTTCCTTCACCTGCTTTTTTTGAGGATTCTTTAGCGTTCTTTTCTTTATTTTACATTTTCTTTCTTTTTTCTAGCCTGTTTCTCTCTTTCCTTCTTTCTCTTTTCTTTACTGCAACATTGGACGTTACAAGAGATAGGAACAGAGATGAAGTAAGATTGTCATCATCGCTACTGTTCTACATCAGCTTCATTATCATCATCATCATTACCTCAGTGGTCACCATCATCATTATCCATATAATTTTTAATGTCATTAAAATAACGCAAATGACCATTACCACCACCATCATTATCACCATCGCCTCCATCACAGTTATCATCATCATCATCATCATCATCATCATCATCATCATATCATAAGTTCAACATTATTAATATTACGAACACCAACATTGCTACATCACTGTCATCACCATTACCAACACCATTATCGTTATCAACATCAGCAGCAGCACCATTAGCGATATAAGATCAAATCCAGAACTATATTACAGCATCACAAGCTACAAGAGAGGTAGGAGGCGAGATGAAGTAAGGTAGAGCGGCCTGGGACTCTACAACAGGTGCACCGAGTTAACACCTTCACCCATACTTCCTAGAGCTTCGTGTTCGCTAGGCCACTCTTTTTAGTCTTATTTCTTTCTTGTACTATGTCTTTCTAATTTATTTCTCTTTTTTCGTTTCGTCACTTGTTAAACTTTATATATTTTTTCCAGTTCGTTTACATTTTCTTTTAATTCCCTCGTTTTCTTTATTTATATCTTGTTATAGTCTTCCTTTCCACTTTCTTTATTTTTTCCTTTCTGTCTTTATTTTTTCCTTTAATTTCATCATCCCAGACTGCAAGCAAGGTACCGAGATGAAGTCAGGTGTTCCTCAGTATTATCCTACTTTCATAGCCCATTATTTTATATTTATTCATTTATTATATTCTCATGCCATTCTTGCGTTAAAAAATATGAGGTCTGTATAATATTTTGATACCAACTGCATAAAGTATAATAATGTGATACTAACTCTAAAGTATAGAAGTCAAGCATGAACCTTGTTGTAGGGACACAAGTCAAGAGTAAGAGAAGTGGAAATGGGTTATCTGAGAGGAGCATATGGAGTTACATGGAGAGACACACAGCCAAATGAGAAATGAAGAAGCGTTGTGGTGTGCATGTGGATGTGATAGGAAGCATCAAGAAAAACACATTAAGGTGTTTGGCCATGTGAAGAGGATGGTGGGCGAAGGCTGACGAGGACAGTGTATGTGAGTGAGGTGGAGGACGGAGGAAGGAGGGGGAGGCCAAGGATGAGGTGAAGGGATGTAGTGGGAAGGTATATGAGAGAGGGGGATGAGATCTGGGAGCAGGGTAATGAAATGGAGGGGATCACTGGAGACAAGGAGGCGATTTGCCTGTGGCCACCACTTATGGGATTAAGGCGTCTCGCAATAGGTAAATAGATAGATAGATAGATAGATAGAGATAATATGGTTTTTTGTTTCAGGTAAGGAGTTTTGAGTACCTGTCTGGTCTACCTGTGTGAGTATCAGCTTTATCCAGTCTGTTGTTTATTGTCTCATTATACGGTTGGTTGGTCGGTTCACTTAATTATTTTGATGTTATCACCCTAACTATCATCATCATCATCATCAACATCATCATCATCATCACAATCACCAATGGCTACATTAGATAAAAGCTACCACTTACTGCATCGCAAGCTAGATAAGAGGTAGGAGCCGAGATAAGTAAAGCCATTATTAATAATAGTAACTTACATAACCATCATCATCATCATCATCATCATCATCACTGCCAGCGCCATAATCAGCCACACAAGCTTAGGAACTATAATGCAACATCACAAGCTACAAGAGAGGTAGGAGACAAGATGAAGGAAGGTTGAGCTGCCTGGGACTCTACTACAGGTGTGATTAGTTAACACCTTTATCATTACAAATCATTTTCCTTCTTAACCCTTTTTATCCTTCCTTCACACTTATTTCACTTTTTAAATACTTTCTTCCCCTTTCTTTTTTTTCTTATTTTCCCTTCTTTTCCCTTTCTTGCTTTCTTAGTACTTTCCTCTTCAACTTTTTCTCCTTTCTCTCTTTTTCCCTTCTCTCTCTCTCTCTCTCTCTCTCTCTCTCTCTCTCTCTCTCTCCAATAGTATCACCCACATAGACAATTGTGTATACTTTTATATAGCATTACAATTATAACAGAGGTAGGAGACAAGATGGAATAATGCGGAGCGGCCTGGGACTGCCGTGTGTGTAATTAGTTCTATCCTCAATCTGCTTCAGGTCCCCACTTCTCTTTTTCCTTCTCCTTTTTATACTTCTCTCTTGCTTTCATTATTTTCATCCTGCCTCTCTCATTCTTCCTTGTCTTTTTCCTTTTCTCTCTGTCTCCCTCCACAATATTTCTATATCACTGTCTACAAGAGAGGTAGGAGGAGACAATAAGGTGGAGCCGCCTGGGACTCTACTACAGGTGTACCGAATTCAGATCTTCACCCTGAGGTGATTGCTTCTCCTTTTCTGCTTCTTTTTTTCTTCACCTGCTTTTTTTTTTATAGTATTCTTTAGTTTTCTTTTCTTTATTTTACACTTTTCTTTCTTTTTCTTATATGTCTCTCTCTTTCCTTCTTTGTCTTTTCTTTCCTGCAACATTGGAAGTTACAAGAGACAGGAAAAGAGATGAAGAAAGATTATCATCACTATTGCTCTACAGCTTTTTCATCATCACCATTATTACCTCTGTAGTCACCATCATCATTATCCATATCATTTTCACTACCATTAAACTAACCTAAATCACCACTATCACCACCATTATTACCTCCACTACCACCATCACAGAATCATCATCATCATCACCTTTATCAATAGATTTAACTACATTATTACGAACACTCTTATACGTACATCACTGTCATTACCATTACCAACACCATTATCTTCATCACTATCACCAGCAGCACCAGCAGCAACATAAAATCAATTCACATCTATTTTATGGCATCACAAGCTACAAGAGAGGTAGGAGGCGAGGTGAAGTAAGGTGGAGCGGCCTGGGGCTCTACAACAGGTGTACCGAGTTAACACCTTCACCCATACTTCGTAGAGCTTCGTGTTTGCTAGTCCACTCATTTTAGTAGTATTTCTTTCTTTTACTCTTTCTCATTGTCTTTCTAATTTTTTTCTCTTTTTTCTTTCCGTCTTCTTTTCTTTCTTCTTTCGCTTTTCTTCCTTTACTATATTACAGCAATAAAACATCGATGAACTAAGGAGCCATGGTGAAGTAAAGTGGAGCAGAGTGAGATTCTAAGAAATGTGTCTCGAGTTCAACGTTAAAATCTAAGCTGCTTTTTTTTTTCTCTCATTTCCTTTTCTCTTTCATTTCCTTTTTCTTTCTTCCTCTTTCTTTCCTTTTCCTGTTATTTCTGCTTTTATATCTTGTCTTCCCTTTCTTTCTCCTCTCTTTTTTTTTTTTTAGTTTCATTTTTAATTGTCTTTTCCTATATAGTTTTTCTCTTTAATTTTGTTACTTATTTAACTTTTTTTTTTCCATTCGTTTACACTTTCTTTTATTTCCCCCGTTTTCTTTATATCTTGTTATCTTCTTACTTCCCACTCTCTTTATTTTTTCCTTTCTTTGTTTCTTTCTTTAATTTCACCACCACAAGGAACAAGAAAAGTACTGAGGTGGTCAGGTTTTCCTCTGTACTATGCTACTTTCTTAGTCACTTACTTCTGTAGTTATTCATTTATTAAATTGTCATGTAATTCTTGTGTAAAAACAAAATATGCAGCCTGTATAATATGGTGATACCAAGTGCATAATGTATAATTTGATACCATCTCTAACGTACGGAAGTGAAGCTTACATCTTGGTGGAGGGACACAAGTCAAGAGTGAGAGCAGTGGAAATGAGTTAATTGGGAGGAGCATGTGGCGTCACATCGAGAGACACACTGGCAAATAAGGAAGTGAAGGAGCGTTGTGGTGTGCATGTGGATGTGATAGGAAGCGTTAAGAGAAAAATATTCAGGGGGTTTGGCCGTGTGGAAAGGATGGTGATCGAGAGGCTGACGAGGACAGTGTATGTGAGTGAGGTGGAGGGGGGAAGAGGGAGGGGGAGGCCAAGGATGAGGTGGAGGGATGGAGTGGAGACGTATATGGGAGAGGGGGGGGGGTGTAAACTCGGAGCAGGGCAGTGAAATGGTGGGGGACAGGGGGACCATGGAGGCGATTTGTCTGTGGCCATACTTTGAGATTAAGACGTCTGGCAATAGACAGATAGGTAGATAGATATACTATGGTCTGTTGTTTCAGGTAAGGGGTTGTGCAATACCTGTCTGGTCTACTTGTGTGAGTACCAACTTTATCCAATCTATTGTTTGTCTCATTAAAAGGTTGCTTGGTTGGTTCACTTAATTTTTTTGATGCTATCACCCTAACTATCATCATCATCATCAACACAATCTTCATCACGATCATCATCACCACCACCATCACCACAATCACTAATAGCTACAGTACATAAAAGCTACCACTTGGAGCATCACAAGCTAGAAAAGAGGTAGGAGCTGAGCTAAGTAACGTCATTTTTAATAATAGTGACTTATATAACCATCATCATCATTACCACCATCATCATCATCACTGCCAGCACCATAATCAGCCACACAGACTTAGGTACTACGATACAACATCACAAGCTACAAGAGAGGTAGGAGAGAAGATGAAGGAAGGTGGAGCGGCCTGGGACTCTACTACAGGTGTGCTGAATTAACACCTTTGTCATTTCATTTTGCTTCTTTACCCTTTTTTTCCTTCCTTCTCACTTATTTCACTTTCTTTATTCTTTTCTTCCTTTTCCTCCTTTTCTCTTATTTTCCTTTCTTTTCCATTTCTTGTATTCTTAGTACTTTCATTTTCAACTTTTTCTACTCTCTCTCTCTCTCTCTCTCTGTATTCGTCCTTACCTTTCCATTTCTCTGTCTCACTTCTTTCTTCACTATATAATAGCAATACAGCAATAAAGAGAAGTAGGAGCCAAGGTGAAGTAAGGTGGAGCTGCCTGAGATTCTAACAAAGGTGTCTCGAGTTCCACCCTGGGGCCACTTACGCTCCTTTTTAAATTTTCTTTATCATTTCGTTTAAGTTCCCCATTATTCTTATTTTGTTTTTTATTCCCCTATTGTCTTTCTTCTTTCGATCTACCTTTCTGTTCATATCTACCCCTGTCACTCTGTCAGTTCTTTTTTTCCTAATTCATTTTTTCCATATTTCTTTCTTTTCCGTTCATTCATTTTCTCTCTTTTTTCCACTACAATTTCTTCTTTCTATTGTATGATAGGTTTTTGCAGTTCCACCCAGTTTTCCTCTCTGTCTCTGTCTGTCTGTTGTGTCTGTCCGTCTGTCTGTGTGTTGTGTCTGTCTGTCTGTCTGTCTGTCTGTCTGTCTGTCTCTCTGTCTCTGTCTGTCTGTCTGTCTGTCTGTCTGTCTGTCTCTCTCTCTCTCTCTCTCTCTCTCTCTCTCTCGTTTTCTTGGGTATTTCTTGTTGTTCTTCCTCCCTTTCTTTCTCTCTTTTTTCTCTTTTTTCTTTTTTTTCTGCTCCTGTTTCTGTCTCTCATTCTTATTTCTTTGTTATATTATTCTCCTCCTTTATCTGTATGTTTCTCCTATTCTTTCGTGTCCCATTTTTTCCATTTCTACCTGTTTTAATGCTTGTGTTCTTTCCTTGTTTTTCCTTCAGTAATTACAGCACAGCAAGCTACAAGAGAGGTAGGAGACACAATGTGGTAAGCTGGACCGGCCTGGGATTCTACTGCAGGTGTACTTATCACCTTTACTCTTTATGCTTCATTTCTTTCTTCCTTTACTTTCTTTTGGCTTCCTTAATTCTTAATTCCTTGTATTTTTGTATTCTGATAATTATCCTCTCTTTTCTCAGTTTTCTCTCTCCTTCTTTCGTTTTACTATATTCTCTCTCTCTCTCTCTCTCTCTCTCTCTCTCTCTCTCTCTCTCTCTCTCTCTCTCTCTCTTCATTAGCATCACCTACATAGACAACTGTGTATACTTTTATATAGCATAACAATGATAACATAGGTAGGAGACAGGATGGAGTAATGTGGAGCGGCCTGGGACTGCTGTGTGTGTAATGAGTTCTATCCTCAATCTGCTTCCGGTCCCCACGTCTCTATTTCCTTCTCCACTTTATACTTAGTCCATGTTTTCTTTATTTTCCTTCTGTCTCTGTCATTCTTACTTGTCTTTTTCCTTTTCTCTCTGTCTTCCTCCACAATATTTCTATATCACTGTCTACAAGAGAGGTAGGAGGAGACATGATGTAAGGTGGAGCGGCCTGGGACTCGACTACAGGTGTACCGAGTTCAGACCTTCACCCTTTCCTCGAGGCTTCTCCTTTTCTATTCTTTTTCTTCACCCTCTGTCTTCTTTTGTGGTTCCTTTAGCTTTCTTTTCATTTCTTTTCATTTTTCTAGTCCTCCTCTCGCTTTCCTTCTTTCTTTTTCACTTATTGCAACATTGGAAGTTACAAGAGGTAGCAATAGATATGAAGAAAGATTGTCATCATCGCTGTTGTTCTACATCCTTTTCATCATCATAATCATTATCATCATCATTGCCTCAGCAGTCACCGTCATCATTCTTCATATAATTTTCATTGCAATTAAAATAACGTAAATCACCATTACCACCACCATCATTATCTCCAACACCTCCAGCACCATCATCATCATCATCATCATCATCATCGTCATCCAAAGGTTTAAGATCTTTATTATGAACGCTAACATAGCTACATCACTGTCATCACCATTACCAACACCATTATCGTTATCACTCTCACCAGCAGCACCAATACCTACATAAGATAAAATTTACACCTATATTGTAGCATCATAAGCTACAAGAGAGGTAGGAGGCGAGGTGAAGTAAGGTGGAGCGGCCTGGGACTCTACAACAGGTGTACCGAGTTAATACCTTCACCCATACTTCGTAGAGCTTCAATTTCTCTAGTCTATTCTTTTTAGTATTATTTCATTATTGTGCTGTCTTTCTAAATGCCTTCAAAGTTCTTCTTCTCCCTTTTTGTCTCCTTTCTTTCTTTTTCTTCCTTTCCGCTTTCCTTTCTTCACTATATTACAGCAATAAAGCAACGATAAGATATGGAGCTAAGGTGAAGTAAGGTGGAACAGACGGAGATTTTAACAATGTGTCTCGAGTTCCACTTAAAACTCCAACTTACTCCTTTTTTTCGTTCTCATTTCGTTTTCTTTCTTCATCCTCCTTTTAATTTCCGTTTCTCCTGCTCTCAGTGGTAGGTGGTGACGACCATCATCCACTCACTTGATGTAGTGCTGCTTCTTCCTTAGCCTTGATCATCCTTTTTCTGTGTCTGTCCTCCTCTCTTCCTATTTTTTCCATCTTACCTGTCTCTTCTTATTGTTTTTCTTTCCTTTACGGGTGGCTTTACATTGGGTGACAAGCCAAATGGTTTCCTGTAAGCCAGGAAACCATTTACAACGCTGGGTGGTAACCAAATAACCAAACCATACGTGCTCCCTACGTGTCAACAAGAGGGTTGGTGGAGGGTTAGTGCCCCTCCCCGTAAAACAAATAATGTCAAACGGCCACCCCTTACGGGATTATGGCGTCTGGCAATAGATAGATAGATTCTCCTGCTCTTGTCTGTTGTCCTTTCTTCTTTTCTCCTTTTCTCTCCGTATGTTTGGTTTCTTTTTTAATTGTGTGTTTCTAATTTTTCTCTTTATATCTGTCACTTGTTTAACTTCATAATTTTGGTCCAGTTCTTCATTTTCATCTTTTTTTTTTCTCTCTCTCTCTCTTTTTTTTAAATCCTGCCTTCCCACTCTCTTCATTTACCCCTTTCTTTCTCTCTTTGTTTCTTCATTTAATTACACCATGACAAGGTACACGATAGGCAGGGAGATGAAGTCAGGTTATCCTCTTTACTAACGTACTTTGATAGCCAATTATTTTTATTGTTTATTCATTTATTACATTGTCATATAATTCTTGTGTAATCAAATAATGCAGTCTATAATTTGGTCTATTGTTTCAGGTAAGGAGTTGTGCAGTACATGTCTGGTCTACCTGTGTGAGTACCAACTTTATCCAGTCTTGTTTATTGTCTCATTAAAAGGTTGGTTGGTCGGTTCACTTAATTTTTTCATGAAATCACCGTAATCATCATCATCATCATCATCAGCACCATCATCATCATCATGATCATCATCATCATCAACTGCTACATTCGATAAAGGCTACCACTTGCAGCATCACAAGATTGGATAGAGGTAGGAGCCGAGGTAAGCAACGTAATTTTTAACAACAGTAACTTATATGACCATCATTAACAACAGCACCATCATCATCATCACCACAACCAACAACATCATGATCATCATCATCATCATCATTGCCAGCTCCATAATCAGCCACACAGACTAAGGTATCATAATACAACATCACAAGCTACAAGAGAGGTAGGAGGGTGCCTGAAATTAGGTAGATAGGCCTCAGACTCTACTGTTAGTCTACCGAAATTCCTTTGTCAAATACACTTAAGCTTCCATTTCTTCCCTACCTCTTTTTCCTTTTCCTTTATCTCTTGTTTTCTTTCATTTCCTCCCTCAGTGTCTTCCTTCTCCTTTATCCCAAGTTTTGTTTCATTCCCGTCCTTCTTTTCAACCCTACTTCTCAATTCCCTTTCCATGCCCCTGTCGTCTTTTTTTTTTTTTTTTTGAATAACAGAACAGAGGAAGGAAAAACAAATGAATAAAAAAATAATCCATACACCAGATTACTGGCGTTCTCCATTCATTAAAAATCTTTTCCTTTCCTACTTTTTCTTTATTTTTCTTATTCATTCTGCCTTATCTTTCGTCTTCTTTTCTCCTTTTGACCAATTTCATTCGTCCTTCTTTCTTTCCTATCTCTTTTTTTTCCCCTCCTTCACTATATTACAGCAGTAAACCAACAAGAAAAGTAGGGGCCAAGGTGGAGCAAGGTGGAGCGGCCAGAGATTATAACAAAGTGGTCTGACGCTCTATCCAACGTAGGGGCTGCTTTTTTTTTTTTTTTTTTTTTTTTACCTTCCTTTTTTTCCGTTTTATCTCCTTTCGAATTGTTTTACATATTTTCTCCCTTTTCCTGTTTCTTCCTTCCTTCTTTCTCTTTTCTTTCATATTTTTAGTCCTTTCTCCATTGTATAATTTTATCAACTATTTTTTTTTTTAATGCATCTTCCTGTCCCCCAATCGTTATTTTTTTGTTCTATTGTTATTGTTTTCTCCTTGTATTTTTTCCCTTCTATATCTCACTTTCTTACTTTCCTCTTTTTTTCCTCATTTTTTCTCTCTTCCTTTTTTTCTTTCTACAGTATAATGCAGCATGACATACTACGTCAAATAAGGTTAACATTTTTACTAGTAATCTGCATCACTATCACCATCATTACCACCTTCACCACCATCACCATCATTACCACCTTCACCACATCATCATTATCACCTTCACCATCATTACCACCTCCGCCACCATCACCATCATTACCACCTCTGCCACCATCACCACTTTCACCACCCTCACCATCATTACCACCTCTGCCACCATCACCACCTTCACCACCCTCACCATCATTACCACCTTCACTATCATCACTATCATTACCACCTCCACCACCATCACCATTATTAATTCCTTCGCCATCATTGCCTCCATCACTGTCATCGCAATCATCATCACAGTCATCATCGTCATCATTTTCTAAACATTATCATTTTTTTAAACAATTACAAACTTAAATCGCCATCACCATCATCACCACCACCATTAAAATCACCACAACATTCACCACCATCACTGTCACCACCATTATCCTATGTCATATCAAACCCACAACTACATTTCACCATCACAAGCTACAAGAGAGGTAGGAGGGTAGATAAGTAAGGTAGAGCGGCGTGGGACTCTACTACATGTGTACAGAGTTAATATCTTTACCATTTACAACTTATTTTCCTTTCTTCCTTCCTCCCTTTCCGTCTTTTCCTTACTCTTTTTCACGTCTGATTTCATTCTTTTCTCCTTTCCCTCCTTTTTGTCAATTTCCATTTTGCTTACATCTTCATTTCTACTTCGTCCCTTATTTTTTCCCTCTCTTCTCTCTCTCTCTCTCTCTCTCTCTCTTCTCATTACATTATTGCATCATAGGCAAGAGCAGAAGCAGGAGGCAATATGAAATTAGCTTATTATTATCTTTTTAACCCACTAAACATCAAAGATGTCATCATCATCATCATCATCATCATCAACATTTTTATGTATACAATTATCATTATCATTCAAACTAATCTCAATAACCACCATTATCATCATCATCAGGTACATTACATCAAATCCACGGCTATATTACAGCAACACAAGCTACAAGGAAACAGGGAGTCGAGATGAAGTGAAATGGAGCGACCTGGAACTCTTACTACAGGTGTACTGAGTTAACACCTTCACTATTTATGCTTCATTTTTATTACTTCTCGCTTCACTCTCTTTCCTTTTCCATTATTTCATGTTTTGTTTCATTTCAGTTCTCTTCCTCTTTTTCTGCCTCTATTTCCTTAATACTTTTCCTTCTCCTCATATTATCTCACTTTTCTCTTTTTTTTTTCTCCTTTGTCTTTCTTTTTGTGTTTCTCTTTGTTTATTGCCTCTTAATTTCATCTCGTTTTGTTTCTCCATTCATTCTTCTCTCCTTTCTTTCATCATCATATTACAGCAACAAATTGCAAGAGAAGTAGGAGACAGGGTGAAGCAAGGTGGAGCACCCTGAGATTCTAACAAAGGTGCCTTAAGTTGCACCTTGGGTCTGTCTCAACCAGTGCTCCTTTTTACGTTCATTTCTCATCTCTCTCTCTCTCTCTCTCTCTCTCTCTCTCTCTCTCTCTCTCTCTCTCTCTCTCTCTCCCTCTCTCTCTCTCTCTCATGTTCCTTTTATTCTCTTTTTCTTGTGATATTCCTTCCTCCATCTACCTTGTATTTCATTCCCTCATTCTTAATACTTTTGTTTTCTCCTTTCTGCCTTCTTTTTAACCCTGACGTGTATGCACGACAGGATTCAGGGCGTGGAGGGCCGCCGGTTGACTTGATATACCGCACTCACCTTCCCGCCACTGTTTGAGCGCGGGAACATTTTCTGTGATACCTACGGGGTAGGTAGGACCCCCAGGTATCTTGCAGTTGCGCGGTTCAGTTTGTGCTTGGCAGTGGTAGTGAGAGGAGCCATGTCATCTTCCTTGACATCGTCTGATTCTGTCCCACCGCATGAAGGGCTGATTGCCTCATCAACCCCCACGAAAATTCAGCCCTTAGTGTCACGTAAAGGGCTTAGTGATAGCGCCATAGGACGTGCTCTTGACGATACTGTCTCCTCTCGTACACTCAGCTAGAGGAGAAAAAAGCTACGACGTAGAGAGCGAGCTCTCTCGCCCTCCAACCCCTACTCGCCCTCCGACGTCAGAGAGGGCTCTCCGACTTCTCCAGGAGGAAGAAATAGTCTACGAGAGTGATGATTTCGGTGATGAGGAGGCGCAAGAAGACCCAGGACATTGGGAAAGTGATGCGGACCTGGCGGTCATCTGCGGAAAAAAATGCTGCAGAGCCGTTTTCCCCACACTCTCGCCGCCTGCTTGCCGACGTACAGTATCTTTCTCCAGCGCTCTCCCACACCCCAGTCTACCACTTCAAGGGCAGAATCTCCACAATCAGGTCCTTCGGGAGTGGTATGATTACTGAGCAGGTGTGTGGGGAAGTGTAAATAGTCTACAGCTGTGCAGAAATTTGTGTATTTTCATAAATGGTGTGAAATGTGTGATATTATAAGTGAATTATAGAAAGTGCTAAGATATAAGTCTTTTATAAGTTCTGCAAGTGCATATAAGTGATTTATAGTAAGTGCAATACAGGAGTTGATACTGTTTATTGGATATTGGTTAGAAAATTATTGGATATACCTTGAGTTTGCCTACCTGTTACCTGAAAGAAAACCACTTGTGAGCAGACCACAATGAACATTACCTGCTTCGCTATACCTAAATTATTTCACTCAATACTTAGGGATTGTGCCAAATATGATCATCATTGTATTTGTGATGTGAAGTTCAAATAATGTTAGTTGTGTAAAACATTTATATGATTTTCACTATAACCCTGATTAAGTACAAAGCAGTCTGATTTACAGTACAAATAATTACCTCATACTCTACGATCATGCATGAAACAGCAACAGCACTTACTTGTCAAAGTGCAGTTACCCGTAATCGTGAAGTAAAGTGCAGTTCTAAGTATCTTAGTAAAGGAGAAATATGATTATTCATGGAAGAAGTGAGTACAGAAAAATGACGAGATATTTCCTTTCCCACACACCTACAAGGCATTGTGGCACGGTGGTGTTGGCGGTAAATCCTTGGGTGAGCAACATGAAACGGGTGATGACTCATTTGCACGGCAGTGAGTAAGGAGGAGTAGAAAAAACGAGTGGAATATTCCGCATTCCAAGGACGCACAGGCAGTGTTACAATCACCACTCAGGTCAGTGCTGCCAACACTAGCTGGCCGGGCCAAGGCCATTGCCAGTGGCGCACGCCGGAGCCGCGTGCCAAAACGTGAAAAACCACTCATCTTCAACTCATCCTTTACAGGACCACCTAGAGACCTTGGGATACCTTCATTGGAATGAGGAAGAGTTGATGAGTCTTATGAACTTTCATTTGATTCTCTAGCTATTATAGTTTGTCAGATATAAGGGTTTGAAGTAAGGGTATTTTTTCCAAAATCTCGGAAATCGCCCACAGGGAGGAGTGTGCAGCTGCCGGGAACCCCCCGGCGGCTAAGGGTTAATTACTTTCTTATTTTCTTCTTTCTTCCTTTCTTGGTCACTACGTTTATTCATGAAATAGCAGCCGTGGCAACCGAGGACATCACAACACCCACAAGAGGCGACAACGGAGGGGTATATAGGCGTACTTGACGTCTGTGCGATATGGGCAAACGTCCCATATGGCCGGGTGCTCCTATTCCACGGAGTGCACCCGGCATGAACATCTCAGTCTGGGTGCATTACCTTCCAACGGAGCCAGCCCTTGCCATGATCGGGGTAGAGCTAATAAACCAGCTCCAGGCAGCACCCCCGTGACGGCCGGTAGCTGCACAACTAAAGTAACAGCGTGTAGCCGTGCACAAGCAACGACCTGTAGTTGTGCACTAGCAATGGCCTGTAGTGATGCACCAGCAACGGCCTGTAGCCATGCAGTTGTGATGGCTGGTAGCCACACGACTAAAGCAACAGCCTGTAGCCGTGCAGTTGTGATGGCCAGTAGCCACACATGCAAGAGACGGCCAGTAGCCGGTTATAGTGCTGCCCACCCCCACTGCAGAACCCGTGAAAGCTGGTTGCCGCACGCGGGGAGAGAAAGGCATGCCCTCTCTTCTGCAGTTGCCTCGAGGGGCACAACACCGGTGATGGCCGGCAGCCGCACCAGTAGACAGGAGATGGCCAGTAGCTACCCCTTGCCTACACGTTGCCCCTTATATGGGACTTCGGAGATGCACCTGCGGACAAGTGACGGCCGGTAGCCGCACTTCTTCTATGGTCTCTTCAGGAAGTTGGGCCTTAGTGACGGCCAGTTGCCACACCAATGGGAAAGGGACGGCCGGTAGCCACCCTCCTTCCGTTGCCCAAGGGACCTCGGCGACTGCCGGTAGCCGCACCAGAGAGGGACATCCTAAAAGCCCCTTGCCCCCTGTGACTTCACAACCTGAGGGAGACTCCTGCTCAAGCCACTCCACTGGTGGCAAAGTAAGCCACACCTCCAACTCCTCAGACTGAGGCAGCCTCCAGAAGGAGAACCTCCCGATAGAGGAATGGTGGAGAGGGCCTGTGTTGACCCTGGGGCTGCACTCCATCCAGCCGGCACCAGAGGGAGACCAGCACCTGTTGGACTCCTGTCACCAGCAACGCTCCAGCCTTATATTGACAGCGAAGCAGCGGGAGTGAGACAGCAGGAGGCAGGCTCTCAACGGCGCCCTTATTACCCTGGGGCGTGACCTCTCCAGTCTTTAGGAGGAGAGACGCCCTTCCCACACCGGGCGCCTGCAGGAGCGCTTACAGGAGATATTTGGCCCCAGTCCCAAGGGCCAAACCCTTGTACCCAGTCCCTCCAGTATGGGGCCCTTCACCACGCCCGACCGTAGCCCACTCCGGAGGATGACGTCCCTACTAGTAGTCTCGTGGCCCCTAGACGAAAGGACACCTGAGAGGACTCAGCCGACACTGGGCCGACACCTGTGAGCCACCGCCCCTACCCCTCAGTCAGCCTGCTCCCTTGCCCCACATCCCTACAGTGACTGTGACTCCCATGCACGTGGAGTAATAGTGAAAGTGACAATCAGTGTACAGGGCACAGTGGCAGTGTTTACAGTAACTACCTCAACTCTACTGAATGTGAGACACGACATAAATAGTGTTCCACCATGATACTCCACTCAGTTGTAACACGGGACATGTGTATTATTATTATAAAGTATATGCAGCCCTAGAACAAAGTGTAATCTCAACTCCACTTAAGTGCATCATCTGTCCGGCTATTCTCAAGACTGCCAGTATCCTGCGCGATACCTGTAATATACCTGCAAGTCCTAGCTTTGCCTTTGTACAGAGTCTTGTGTGATTGTCTAGCTGCCTTGTATTAGGGAATTTGGTAATGGAATAGTTGGTGAGTGGGGTGTGCCTGCTGAGATAGATGAGAAGGGCAGTGCGTTAGTGAACATTTATGCTGGGAGGGGGTTGGTGATAGCCAATACCCTCTTCAGGCACAAAATGATCCACAGGTATACATGGCGAGTGATGAGAAGGGTGGGTGGTGAACTGAATGAAAGGAAGGCAATGATTGATTATGTGTGTGTGGATGAAAGGATGCGAAAATGTGTAATGGATGCAAGAGCTCATAGAGGTTGAGGGAGTGGACTTTCTGACCACTACTTGGTGGTGGCCAGAATCAAGGTCCATTTTAGATGGAGAAATAGAAGAAGAGAAGGACGGGAAGAAGGAGTATTTGTAAGGAGAGTGGAAAGGTTACAAGAGGATGAGAAAAAAGCAGAGTATAAGAGAGAAGTGGAGGAACGATTGGGCAAATATGAATTGGAGCAGATGGGGGACGTGGAAGGTGTGTGCAGGATATTCACAGAAGAAATATGTGCAGCATGTGATGTGGTGTGTGGGATGAAGACAAGACGGGTGTGTGTGCAAGGAACAGCGTGGTGAAATGAAGAGGTGTGACAGGCTGTGGCACAAAAGAAGAAAGCATACAATGAATGGTTGAGAAATAGGGGTGTGGAAGAAGTTGAGAGGTGGAAGACAGAGTTATATGTAGAAAGAAAGAGAGAGGTGAAAAGATTAGTAAGAGAGAGTAAGAAGAGAACGGATGAGGAATTTGGAAGGAACTTGAGTGTAAAGTGGAGAGACTGTAAGAAAATGTTCTGGAAAGAGGTCAAAAGAGAAAGACAGGGTGGAAGTGAAGTTGGCAGGGGAGTGAAAGATAAAAATGGTAGATTACTAGTGGAGAAGGGAGAAAAAGTGAGCAAATGGAGAGAAAACTTTAAGGAATTGTTGAACATACAGGATGGAAGTCTATCTATCTATCTATTGCCAGACGCCTCAATCCCGTTTGGGGTGGCCACATGCAAGTATAAGTAGCTGGGGAATGGCTGGGAGAAGGAGGGAGGTGAGAAGACAGGAAGAAATCAGTAGGATAGAAGTTGTGGAAGCAATGAAGAAAGTTAAATTGGGGAAAGCCAAAGGAATTGATGTAGTGTATGGTGAAATGCTGAAGCAAGGTGGAGAGATAGTAGTAGAATGGATGTGGAAAATGTGTAGATTGGCCTGGGAGGAAGGTAGAGTCCCGGAGGATTGGAAGTTAGGTATAATTATTCCCTTGTACAAAGGAAAAGGGGAAAAAGAAGTGTGTGGTAATCATAGGGGCATTTGTCTTCTTAGTATAATAGGAAAAGTGTATGGTAGGATACTTTTTGACAGAGTTAGAGAAAGAACAGAGGAATTAGTTGGAGAAGAACAGGGAGGCTTTGGGAAGGGAAGAGGTTGTGTAGATCAGATATTCATTCTTAGATCTTTAGTGGAAAAATTTCTAGAGAAGGGAAAGAAGTTGTATACGGCTTTCACGGATTTGGAGAAAGCATATGACAGGGTTGATAGACAAGGATTATGGAAAGTATTAAGAATATATGGAGTAGATGGGAAGTTGTTGAATGCTGTAAAGAGTATGTATGATGGTGCTAAGGCTGCAGTGCGTGTGGATGGTGAACTGAGTGAATTTTTCTCTTTGAAGGTTGGTTTGAAACAAGGATGTGTCATGTCTCCATGGTTGTTCAATCTGTACATGTATGGGGTAATAAAAGAGGTACAAGGTAGGGTAGTGGATGTTGGAGTGGCCCTGGTGAGAGAGGGTAGTGTTTGGAAACTCCCTGTACTGTTGTTTGCAGATGATACTGTGTTGTTGAGTGAAGACGAAGGAGAGCTGCAAGGCTTGGTGGATGAGTTTGGGAGAGTGTGTAAGAAACGGAATCTGAAGGTGAATATAGGGAAGAGTAAAGTGATGGTCTTTGATAGAGGTGAAGTCAGTGAATGTACAGCGAGGTTGGATGGTGAGGAATTGGAAAATGTGAGTACGTTTAAGTACTTGGGTAGTGTGATGAGTAAGGATGGAGTTTTGGAGGGTGAAGTGCTTGAAAGGGTACAGCAGGGAAGAAAGGTTGCTGGTTCCTTGAAAGCAGTGATAAGAAGCAGGGAAGTGAGCATGGAAGGTAAAAAGTTACTACATGACAGTATTGTGATACCAACTCTAACGTATGGAGGTGAAGCTTGGACGTTGCTGGAAGGACACAAGTCAAGAGTGAGAGCAGTGGAAATGAGTTATTTAACCCGCCCCGTCCCGTTGACGTATGGGTATTTTGCAACGATTTGCATTTGCCAGTCCCGGCGACGTACCGGTACGTCGTGCAATTGCAATGTGCATAATTTCGACAATTTTCAAATTTCGCGCTTGATTTGCGGTACGTATCCTCGCATGACCTTCCCCTACCTGCCACCAGGAGGGGACACTCGGTGACCCCGCGCAACCCCCGCTAACCCGCCACTCATCCACTCACCTGGTAGCAAAGGTCCTGCTCAGACATGGCTAAGAGAGGTCTCTCAGACAGCGAAATTGAAGCCACCCTGGACACCTTTACAGGCGACAGTGATTCCCCACTGGACGACAAGGTCGTGGATAAGGATTATGTGCAGCCAGAGGAGGAAGAAACCACCAGCAGTGACGAGGAAGTTCCGTCTCCCAGGAAGTGGCAGTACGTGATTTACCGTGCTGCTAGAGAGGGGCAGCAGGCAAAGAAGGCACGTGCAACATCCTATCCCTATCCCCAGCGTGATTTGGAACCAGAATTCAAGGACGAGGACGAGGACGATGACGATGACGTAGCCGTGGGACGTGCTGCCATCGTGGCCCAGAGTGCACACCACGTCGTACGAGCAGGTATGGGCCTAGCATTTTATTTGGGGAGTTAGGAAGTGAAGTAGAGGGAGTGGGAAGTGAAAGGGAAAGTGCAGGGAGGATTAGGGAAAGTGAGAGTGATGTGAGTGAGTCATTGCTCTCCCTACATAGTTTGAGGCGGCGTAGTGGATCACGTAGGCGAGTGGGGGTGCGTTCATTATCACATGGGGTTGTGAGGGAGGGGGAAGGTGGGGAGGAACCACTCCCAAGCATGTCTTATGCTCCCCAATATCCCCTAACACGTGGTCGAGCTAGGGTGCGTGAGAAAGCACGTGGTGTTGTCATGGAGGGGGAAGGTGAGGAGGAACCACTCCCCAGCACATCTTCTGCTCTCCAATATTCCCCTATTTCATCCCCACAGCCCCCTAATGTTCCTCAAGGCCGTAAGGGTAAGGGAAAGGGAAAGGGTAAAGGCAAAGGGAAGAGGAGTGACAGTGGGGAAGCCCTCTGCACTCCTTCTCCCCCACCTCCCCAACCAGGATCTCCTCCCCACCCAGACGAAGGCGGTGATGGGGATGATGGGGACGAGGGATTTGTGGCGTGGAATTGGGAGGATGGGAGTGATATTTCTAGACTCATTCACCCCTTCACTGAGCAGGGGCACTCTGGCTGCATTGCTCCAGGAATTCACCGTAATTCCACCAGGTTGGTATTTTTCCACTTGTTTTTTAGTGAGGCATTTGTGGAGCAGCTTGTATACCATACCAACCTGTTTGCAAGCACCCAGCGCCTAGAGAGTGAAAGATTGGGAACAAGGAGTAGGCATTCTATCATCTATGATTACCCTGTCTCCCTTTCAGAAATGTTCTTATTTTTTGCCCTGGTCCTTTTGATGGTTATTATACGAAAGAATAGAATTCCTGCTTACTGGACAAGGGACCCTGTTATGTTTACCCCAATATTTGGTCAAGTGATGAGCCATAATCGGTTTCAACAAATTCTAAGTCGCCTCCATTTCTATGATGCTCATGATCCTGCAAATGCAAACAACACTGATAAAATGAGGCGAATTAGGTTGATCTTTGATCACCTCAGGCAAACCTTTCGTTCCTCATTCTATCTCTATAGAGACCTCGTCATAGACGAGTGTCTCGTGTTGTGGAGAGGCAATATTTCATTTAGGCAGTATATACTCAGCAAAAGGCACCGTTATGGGTTCAAGATCTTTGTTATGTGCGACTGTAGGACTGGATACGTGCAAGACATAGTCTTGTACACCGGTGCACAGAACAGACATAATAGAAAGATCGAAGTATTGAACTGTCGGGAGCAGTGGTAAAGACGATGATAGAAGACTACCTTCATCGTGGTCACGTCCTGTACCTGGACAATTGGTACACTAGCCCTCTTCTCGCTCGTTATCTTCACACACATGAAACTGGAGTCTGTGGAACAGTGAAGGTGAACCAGCGTCACATGGCCAAGGTAGGAGCGGAAACTTGCAAGGAATGAGGTTGTCTTCTTCAAAGCCAACAACATCCTTGCAACTGTGTGGAATCACAATAGAGAGGAAAGCCCATTGTCAACGGTTCACCGCCCCTTGATGCACCGTACTGATTCAGTTGATTACCGTAGCGAGAACAGGCGTCGTATTTGGAAACCTGAGTGTGTCATGGACTATAATATAAACATGCGCCTCGTGGACCAGTCAGACTCCATGATATCGACGGTAGAGTGTGCCAGAACCACGATGAAGTGGTATAAGAAACTGTTCTTTCACTTGCTAGATATCACTGCTCTGAATTGCCACCACCTTCACGCCATGACAACAGGAGTTCAGGAAACATTTGAAGGGTTTGTGAGGGAGATCACAAGAGAAATGTTTGCACGGTATGCTGTAGAAAGGCCCCAACATCGCACCCGCACTGCCCCTATTGCACAAACTCCCCCGAGAATATCCGGCCGCCGTTTCCCCACTCCTATCCCTCCCCAGCCAAACAGACCTAGGCCCCAACGCAGGTGTCACGTGTGCATTAATTCCCAGGTGAGACTCATGACACAGAGGAAGGACACCCGCTATGAGTGCGTGCAGTGTGACGTGGGTCTCTGTATTCACCCATGTTTCAGCGAATATCACACGTTGATGCAATTCTGATATGGTGTGAATGCGACAGGACGCTGAAATTATGAGGTGAATGCGACAGACAGACGCTCAGTGAAATTATCAGTCATGTTGATCTCCAAATATTAGTATAAAGTGCATACGGGTATAACATAAGTGCAAATATTGTATGTAAGTGTATAAATATGCCGTAAGTGGAAACATACATAGCGAGGGTTTTATGATGCGATATTCTGTCGCTCAGTGCAATAAATACGGCCCGTAATTATATAATTATTATTATTGGAAATGCTTACGGGTATAATATAAGTTCAAATTATTGTAAGTGCTGAAATATATTCTAAGTCAAATATTCATAGCGTGTGTATAGAGATGCGATATCCTGACGCTCAGTTGAATGAGTAAGGCACGTAATAGTGAAAATAAAAGTCAGCAAGTGGTAAAGTGTGTAATATATGTGAAGAATTAGTATATAAGTGTGTGAGTATTGTGTTGGTCGAAACATTCCTTGCGAGGGTATTTTCATGCGATATTCTCACGCTCACTTGAATATATAATGCCAGTAAGTATGTACAGTGCATTATAGGGGTGTAAACGTGTGTAATGTAAGTGGGAAATTATAATTGGAGTGAATAAATAAAGTAGATGATGAAACACGAGTGTTTGAGATCGTGGTTGCTACGTGAATATGCGCTAGCATATCGCTAAATGCCCCGTAATGAATGAAAATAATTGAAAACATTTACAGTGGTGGAGGAAAGGTTCTATGTAAAGGGAAAAACAATAGGAAAGTGATAAAACAATTTGGTATGTTGAAATACGAGTCATAGCGAGTGCGCTTACTAAGCTGATGTGCGCTAGACTTATGCTGCACGTCAT
Source organism: Coenobita brevimanus (assembly GCF_032717465.1). Taxonomy (NCBI): domain Eukaryota; kingdom Metazoa; phylum Arthropoda; class Malacostraca; order Decapoda; family Coenobitidae; genus Coenobita; species Coenobita brevimanus. Next base: position 17,875,989 of record NC_137018.1, on the reverse strand, counting down.
CATAATGAATGAAAACATCTGAAAACACTTACAAACAGTTGTAATTGGTAAAATGTCATTGAAACAGAAGTATACAAATAGAAAAAATGATAGGTTGACTGATACAAGAAACTTAGCATATAGCATGTTACGACTCGGACCAAACTCCTTATGCTCGCGCAATGGTACAATGATTATTTTTCATATATATGTGCCTGAAATCCATTATATTGTTACTGTTATTGTTTATTAGTTTAAATTCAATAAATATAGAGGTGTTGTGTGTTGTTTCTTCCAGTATTCCTTACCATAGAAAACGTGAGCGCCTGGCACGTCCATTACAGAACTACGACACCTGGCTCTGGGGACCTCACCTGTATGGACCACTTATATACCACAGGAAGCCCTTTCTTTTGTGATTTTCCTTCGTTTCTCAACCTAAGTGGAAGTTTTAGCCAAAAAGAATTTTTCCAAAAGGCTCGGGACTGGGGGATGTCGGAGGGGCGGAAAACCTCGGGACGTGGACGGGTTAAGAGGAGCCTGTGGAGACACATGGAAGAGAACAGGCTTTGACAAATGAGGATATAAAAGGAGCATTGTGGTGTGGATGTGGATGTGATAAGAAGCGTTAGGAAGGGAATACACTGAAGGTGGTTTGGTCATGTGGAGAGGATGGAGGGTGAAGAGATTGACGAAGAGAGTGTATGTGAGTGAGATGGAGGGGGAAGAGAAAGAGGGAGGAGGTCGAGGATGAGATGGAGGGATGGGTTGGAGAGGTATAGGAGAGAGGACGGGCTGAGTTGGGAGCAGGGCAGTGAAATGGCGGGGGACAGGGCGACGTGGAGAGCGATTTGTTTGTGGCAGCACTCAGAACAGGATTAGAGAGCATCCTGTGTCAATAGATAGATAGATAGTAATATACGTGTTTGGTTGTTGCTCAGTGTTTTATGCCCTGTTCCTTTCACACTGTGTTTTAGCCCCGGTCTAGAAAAGGGGAACCCAGCTATACCTTTGGTGTCGTTGAGGACAGGAAGCTCACCTACAAAACACCCTAGCATAACCCACCAATGAGTGGACTGGCAGTGGTTCTTCACCCAAGGCAAAATACAGAGAGGAGCAAGACAGGGAAATCATCAAATGGCAACAAAACCACCAAAGTACGAGTTGCCCAAGATTTGACCGGGAGCAGTATGACATCCACAAGTACCTATCTATAGTCAAGCCGCTGTTAGATATTGGCTCCGAGGATGACAGACAGAAGAATTACAGTCACCCTACCACTTTTGGGCAAAGCAGCAGCCAGTACCACATCCAAAGTCATCCTCCGAGCTGATATGGGCAGAATTTCACCAAAAACAGGAAATAGAAAGCCATCCACACCTTCTCTGGGAAAGGGAGTTGTAGCACTGCTTACCAACTCGACAAGTTTAATGTACGACAGGAAACCTGGATGACACTCTCATCCAGACCAGAAGCGAAACTCAATCACCACCCGCATACCTGGAGACTGATGCAGCAATCCCAGGGAATAAGCTTATGTTTTATGATTACTCCCTCCAGAAGGATCCTCCCAAAAGTTTCATCAAAGAAGACATTTTATAATATTCATGACCCAGACGGAGACCTGGATAAAGATATCCAACCTAATAGAGATGCCTTCTAGCCACCCACCCCCAGCCCTCAACACATCGGCGCAATCAATAAATTCCCCACACTAATATCATTGCCATTAACCTTGAGCATTTTTCTGCCTGCAGCCACGGATGCCCTATCCACGACATCCGGTGAGCAGCTGAAAGCTATGACCTGAGGACATAACAACCCAAAAAAGAGGTGCCACCTACAAGCCTCCCAACCACACGACAGAGGTGCTGAGGACGACGCCTCATACGCCAATTGCTCGAGCCTGAGGGAAACAGAAGCTCAACAAAAAAGGCACAGAGCTCGATGCAAGAAGATTCCCCACACTGCACAGAGTACCTCCCCCATACTGGCGGGGGCCACCTCACAAAAACATCACCCCAATCTACAACAGGAAACAGAATGTCTCATTTTACCTTCTCCACTATATTTTCTGTTTTGCACCCTCCCCCTGTTCCCTAACATTTCCACTTTCCCACCCACACCACTTTCTCCTTACCATCGCCCTTTCTCCCATCCTGTTCTTTCCCTCAACACACAAGCCTGCATCCATCTTAACTAGGCCCCCCAGAACCCTTACCTTATCCTCCCTAACCTACCTACTAAAACCATCTCCCCTGTCTACTGCCTCCCACCCTATCACCCCCACACCACCCTACCTTGCACGCCACTTAGCCTCCAGCCACGCCACACCCACTCTCCCACCCAAGCCACACTGCACACGCTTCACTCACCTTACTCCGCCAACACGAGCTAACTCCATACACCTACTTTACTCACACCCTCCTCCTCCCCACCCTCTTTCCCACTTCCCCTTTCCTCGGTCACCTCTCCCTACCCCACCCTCAACTCTCACCATCCCCACAGACCCCGGCTCATCCCAAATGACCCCACCGGATGCCTCTACCACCCACCGCAGCAGCCTTGTCTTACCACCGCAGGCCCCAGCCACACAACCAAGAGATTCCCCACCCAACACATGGCCACACGCACCACACCTCTGACACTGCACACCCACCTGCCACACCCCACACCTCCAGCTCCCGCCTCACCCCTCTACCACCGCCACTTGCAAATACAACCCATCCAAACCCTGGAGGCCCCAACCACTCCACCACCTGTTTCCAGCACCACCACCTGCCACCACCCCCACACCAGCACCACCCCCTCACCCCACACCCCCACACCACCCACCCCACACCATGAGCACAGCCCCCTGCCACCACACCTAAGCCACCCCCATCACCAAACATCCAGATGATACCACAAGGCCACAAATTCACCACCTCGGTTCCATTAGCTCCTTCACCGTCTACCCACCTCCACGCCATCTCACCTCCCCACCCCTCACTGCCACTGCAACTCCCTTCCCCCAGCCAACCCCCCACCCCTTCACACCTACCACCTCCTTTGGCAGCCCCACATCTCACCACCACCTCACCTGCTGCCCTGCCACCACCATGCAGCCTGCTTGCACACCAAGCCCACCCACAACCAGTACGCCCATGCACGCCCCACACAACACCAGCTGCCACCTTCACCTCCACATCCCATCTCACCCCATCATCACACTCACCTTCCCCCTCTGCCCCCAGACCTCCACCTCCAGAAGCTACCACCCAACTTTTACCGCCCATCCCTACACAACACAACGTGCACAGAGCACCACAAGGCCGCACCCCCTACCTCCACCCACCCACACCCCACCTATGAAAGTACCATTGACCATTATTATTTGCTCTGGCCGCCTTTCACGCCCTCCCACCAGATACATCGCCACCCCTCCCCTACTTACTCCCACCTCACCTCCACTAATGAATTCAATGACCCACAGTCCCGAAACTCCCAGCATGCAACCCCCATCACCCTCAGGCTACATCCAGCCCAACTGAGGTATCCACTCACCCCTGTGGGAAAATACCTCCATTTCTCCCCAGCATAAGAACCACCACCCCCACCCTCCAAGGTCACCACAGCATTCAGCTGAGAACCTCCAGAAAGAGTGACTACCTACAGCCATATGAGGATATGGCGGCGCCACCCTGGCCGCTGACCCTATGGCAGGAAGCACCGCATCCAGCGGCCCCATCACACCTTCTCCAGCAACTCCCTCTGCACAGCCTCCCAAGCCTCCACCCTCCACCTCCCTGCCTGCACCCCTCACTAAGACGAAAACTTGTGCAACTGCACACAGTGGACCCACTCCCTCCTCCAGCATCTGACTTCAGCTTCCCACAACACCAGCACCACCAAGACCACCTACTACCTCCAGCCCACAGGGACATGACTTCCCACCGCGGTGACTGTGGTGAAATAGCCACCATGACAACTAGAGGGCATCACAATACCCCCAGGAGGTGACAACGGAAGGGGTATATAGGGCTCGCACAATGTCCGTGTGATATGGGCATATGTCCCCATATGGCCGCATGCCCCTATTCCACGGGTGCACGCAGTGTGAATATCTCAGTTCTGGTGCATTACCCTCCAATGGAGCCAGCCCTCGCCAGGATCAGGGTGGAGCCTAATAAAACTAGCTCCAGGCAACACGCCATTGATGGCCCACTGTAGCTGCTGGCAACGAAAGCAATGGCCTGCTAGCCAGCATGCACCAGCAACAGCCTGTAGCTGTGCAAGTTGTGGCGGTCTGCTAGCCACATATACAAGAGACAGCCAGTAGCCACTCGCCTATAGTGCTTTGCCCACCTCCCTGCAGAACCCCGTGACTGCCGGTTGCCACGCACGCAGGCAGAGAGAACAGGCATGCCCTCTCTTCTTCTGCGATTTGCCTCGATGGGCACATTTGACCTGCCGGTGATGGCCAGAAGCAGCCACACTACATAGACAGGGGACAGCCAGTAGTTGCCCCTCACCTATACGTTGCCCCTCATACAGGACTTCGGTGACGGCCGGTAGCCTCACCTATGCACCAGTGAGGGGCTGCTAGCCCACACTTTGTCTGCTAGTCCCATCAGGAGAGTCGGACCCCAGTGATGGCCGGTTGCCGCACTGCGATGGGAGGAAAGGGACTGGCCGGTAGCCCGCCCCCTCCTCCCATTGCCCAAGGGACCTCAGGTGCTGGCTGGTAGCCACACCAGGGAGGGACATCCTAAAGCCCCTTGCCCCCTGTGACGTTCACAAGGAGACTCCCTGCTCAAGCTACCCCATCAGTGGCAGAGTGAAGTCCCTCCAACTCCCCAGACCGAGGCAGCCTCCAGAAGGAGAAACTCTTGATAGAGGACTGGTGGAAGAGGGCCCGTGTTGACCCCGGGGGCACCTGCACTCCTTCTAGCAAACGGCACCAGCAGGAGACCAGCACCTGTCGGACTCCTGGCTTGCCAGCAATGCCGCTATCTTACACTGATGGCAGAAGGCCTTAGTGGGAGTGAGGCTGCAGCAGGCTGGCTGTCAACGAGCGTCCCCAGTACCCCGAGACACAACCTCTCCAGTCCCGAGGAGGGGTGCAACGCCCTACCTGCACCAGGCGCCTGCAGGAGCACCCTGCAGGAGATATTTGGCCCCAGTCCCGAGGGCCAAACCCCTGTACCAGCCCCTCCAGTACCGGAGCCCTTCACCACGCCTGACCATAGCCCATCCACGGAGGGACTTGACGTTATAGTAGTCCACATGGCCTCTAGATAGAGAAAGGACACCTGAGGGGACTCAGCCTGTGACACTTGGCCGACACACTGTGAGCCACCGCCCACACCACTTGGTCGGCCCACTCCCTTGCCCCACATCCCTGCTACAGTGAATGTGCCTCCCATGCCACGTAGAGTAAAAGTAGAAAGCGCTGACAATCAAGTGTATAGGGCACAGTGACAGTGTTTAACTACCTCAACTCTACTGAGATGTGAGACGAAGGCATAAACAGTGTTCCCACCACCCTACTCCACTCAGATTTGTAACACCAGGACATGTGTATTATTATTAACCTAAAGTATATGCAGACCCTAGAGACAAAGTGTAATCTCAACTCCACATAAGTGCATTATCTGTCCGGCTATTCTCGAGACTGCCTAGTATCACACTCAACTCAATACCTGTAATATAAGCCTACCTACCAGTCCGAGCTTTGCCTTTGTATAGAGTCTTGTGGTTGTCTAGCTGGCCTTGTATTAAGGAATTTGGTAATATATGTATAAGGTTTATGTTGCCCACTGTTTTTGCCCTGTTCACTCACACACTGTGTCGTAGCTTCAGGGCTAGAAAGGAGAACCAAGCTATACCTTAGGTGTTGTTAGGATGGGAAGCCCGGCCTAAAACACCTAGCATAACAATTCATTTTTTTTTCTCTTTCTGTAGCATATCTTTCTTTTACATTTTTTGACTTGTTCACATTCTTTTTTCCCTTTCCTTCTTTTTCACATCCTGCTTTCTTGTTCCCTGATATTACTGTGTCAGCAGGTAGCAGAGAGGCAGGAGGGTAGATGAAGGGGTGTATTTATCCTCACTACTAACCTAATGTACACTGGATCCAAAGTATCGGTGCACAATTGCCGCCATATTACTTTGACACTGGCTGTTGGAAAATGATGATTTTTGCGCACGTTGGTAACCCTGCTTACATAGGGATGCACGATATCAACGCACTTGTGACGTTTTTCTAGTCGGATTGTTTATGTTTGCATATTCAGATGATAACAGATCCTTGTTCTTGCAACTTCACAGGTTGTACTCATCATTTAACATATCATCGTAACCCTCATGCGCCATTCTTTTTTGATCGACTGTACTGTACATCACATCATCATTACCTCCACTGACACCACCATCACTATAAACATCACCACCAAGACCATTATCATTATCATCATCATCACCATTGCATGACTTCATTTCTCAAATTAAAACTAACAGACATCGCCATTTTCTTCAAGACCATCATTAACATTATCATCGTCATCAGTATCATCATCATCGTAAATCAATTACTATAACCACCAACACCCCCTTACTACAGGTGTACTCGAGGTTCAAACCTTCACCCACTGCTTTTTGTGTTCCCTCTCTTTTTACTTCATCTTCTCCTTCTTCATTCTTTTTTATTTATTGTCGTTTTTTATATATGTTCATAGTTTTTCTTTTATATTTTTCTTTATTTTTTTCTGATTTTCTTTATCAACCTTTTCTTTACTATATTTCCATTTCATTTTATTTTCTAGATTATTTCAACTCTTTCACGCTCATTTCTTTATTAGTACATTATTACAATTTACAAGAGACGTAGGAGGAGAGATCAAGTATTTATCATCAGTACTGACCTACGTACATCATCATCATCATCATCATCTCTGTAATGTCACCAACATCGTATCCACACAATTGCCAGTACGTTTAAAAATAACGTTGTCGCCAGTATCACCTCCATTATGGCCACCACCTACCATCATCATCATCATCATCACCATCATCATCATTAATTACTTTAGATCAAATCGATAACTATATTACATCAATATAAGCGCTACACGAGAGGTAGGAGGGGCCTGGCACTCTGCTGGGTGTCAGGGAGTTGACCCTCATTCGCTTCTCCTTTTTATTTTCCTCGTTTCATATTTTTTTCCTTTTTTTCTCTCTCTTTCCTTTTTTCCCATCTATTATCGTTTTCTTTCTTAGTCTAACTTTTTTTCTATTTTCTTTCTCAGTTGTAGTTACTTTCATTCTCGCATTTCTGTTCCAAGTGTTTCTTTGTTTACATTATCACTTCTTACCTAATATGTCTTTCGTTTCTGCCTACTCTCTCTCTGTCTCTCTCTCTCTCTCTTTCATATTACAGCATCAAGTGATACAATTAGTTAGGATGCGAGCTGAAGTAAAGTCATCGTCGTTAATAATAAGAAATACTGTACATCACCATCATCATACATCCCACTACTACCACCCCTGCCACCACCACCACCACCACCACCATCATCATCATCATCATCATCATCATCATCATACATATCACTACCACCACCCCTGCCATCATTATCATCATCATTCATCATCATCATCATCATCATCACAGAAACTTTTCATTATAATCATAAGACCTGATGGGGGAGGCGTGGCTGAATCGGTAGAAAGGCGGCCTGCAGTCCTGATGGACCCAGGTTCGAATCCCGGCTGGGGCAGGGAACAGTTTAAGGATTTGAATTTCATAAAAGGGAGACTTTCCTGATCTACCAGATGACCCGCCGACATGTCGTAAAAATACCCCCGCTAATACCAATACACCAGTCCTGTATGAGACAGCCCTAGCATGTATTCAGTATGGACGGTGGGTGTTAGCGCCGAAGTGGTGACATGCGGAGGTGTAGGAGGACTACTGGGCCTTGGGATAGGCTACTGCCCCTGAGATATAGGCCCATAAGACCTGATCCAAACCAGCATCACCATCACCAGTACCATCACAATTTTTAGCCACTTCAGATCAAAGTCACATATATATTATACCATCACAAACTACAAGAGAGGGAGGGGGCGATATAAAGTAAGGTGGAGCGGCTTGGGACTTTAGTACAGGTGTACCAAGTTCATATATGACCCCATAATTAGATAACCCTCCTTTTGTTTTTCAAGTTTTCATATTCTCTCTCTTTCCTCTTATTACTTTCCTTCTTACTCTCTTTGGTTTTTCTTCTTTCATTCTTGTTTCTTTGTTATGCTTTTCTCTTGTATATATAATTTTGTACAATACCATCACGAATTTTCATACAGCTATCAGTATTTCCATCAAAACTAACCTCTTCTTTTCTTCTCCCCTGTAATTTTTCATCCTTTGTCATTTCTTCCTTACATCTTTTCTATTGTTTTTCTGTTCTTTCCCACTGTGTAACATCAACAAAAGGTACAATAGAGGTAGGAGGCGAGATGAGGTAAGGTGGAGCGGTCTGGGACTTTGCATTGAGCTTGTACTTTAATAGCAATCCAGTTCCTCCTTTTATTTTGTTCCCTCTTTTTTTTCCCTTTAGGTCTTTTATTTCGTTTTCTTCCTTTTATTTTGAATTCTTCCTTTTATTTCGTCTTATTCATTTAAAGACTGTTCCACCTTTATTTTCTTTTATATCCTATTCCTTATTTATTTCCTATTCCTGCCTGGAATTCGTATTCTTTGTTTTATATCACATTCCTTTTTTATTTCGTATTTTCTGGCATAATATTCTTTCTTTCAGCTTTTGTTTCGATCTTATAACCCTTCTTTTCTTTTTTCTTCCTCCTCTCCTTTTTCTTTTCTCATCATTCTCTCTCCTGTTTTCATCTCTTCTGGGTCTTTTTTTCTTTTTTCATTTCTCTCTTTTTCTTCTGCATCTCATTGTCTTTTCTATTTCTTCACTATTTTACAGCAATAAAGAGAAGTAGGAGCCAAGGTGTAGTAAGGTGGAGCGGCCTGAGATTCTAACAACAGTGTCTTGAGTTCGACCCTTCCTCTACTTCTGCTCCTTTTTATATATCTTTCTCAATTCCTTTGCTTTCTCCATTATTCTTATTTTGTGTTTTATTCCCCTATTGCCTTTCTTCTACTGATCTACTTTTCTGTTCCGATTTACCCGTCTCACTCTGTTCTTCCTTTCTTTATTAATTTTTCCCTTATGTCTTTCACCTTTTCCGTTCATTCCTTTTCCGTCATTCTTTTTTACACTACAATTTCTTCTTTCTATCTCCTTGATTTATGATAATTTTTACAGTTCCATCCAGCTTTCCTCTCTCTCTCTCTCTCTCTCTCTCTCTCTCTCTCTTTCTCAGCTTTTCTGTATTTCTTGTTGTTCTTCCTCCTTTTCTTTCATTTCTATTTGTTCTTGTTTCTGCTTTTCTTGTTTCCTTCACCCATTCATATTTCTTTGTTGTTTTTCTGTTTTTTAAATTCTCACCCACTATTTGTATCTTTCCTTTTCCCCTGTCTCTTAACTCTGGTGCATTTTCCTTATATTTCTGTCATAATTACAGCGTCACAAGCTACAAGAAAGATAGGAGACAAGATAAGGTGGAGCGACCTCGGACTCTATAGAGTTCAATCCTGCACCGATTTTTCTGGTCGTTCCCTTTTTTTCCTCATTTTCTTGATCCTCTTTCACCTTTCCTTTACTTTCCTTTTCTTTTTCTTCTTCAATTTCTTACTTCTTCATTCTACACTATTTAATAATCGTTTTCTATATCCCCTTTATGTGTGTATTTTTCCTTTTTTTTTTTTGTTTCCAATATTTTTTTAACCTTCCTTTTTCCTCTCTTATCCCTTACCTTCTCCTTCTTCTTCTCACTTTTCTCTTCTGTTTATTTTCTCCATCAAACTATGCCATCGCAAGATGAAAGGCAGGTAGGAGTCGAGATGAAGTAAGGTGGAGAGACCTGGGACTCTACTACAGGTGTACAGAATTAGCACTTTTCCATTTATGCCTCATTTTTCCTTTCTGTTTATGTTTTCTTTCCTTCTATCTCTTTAATGCCTTGGTTTGTTTCAATACAATCCTTTTCTTCAGGTTTTCTTCTTTCTTTCTCCTTCCTCCTTCCTTCCATTTGCTTTGTCCTCTTTCTTTCCTTTTTTGTATTT